>NC_091283.1:113975226-114277131 GCF_032444005.1 Ranitomeya imitator | reverse complement strand
TTTATGTGCCAACTTATTATGTGGCATTGTACGAAATGCCTTTGAAATGTCCAGATAAGAGAACATACATAGCCTTGCTCTGGTCCAGTACAGAATCCACATACTCATAGAGGCTGAGCAATTTGGTTTGACAGGACCAACTCCTCATAAACTCATGTTAATGTTGGGTTAAGAGGTTATGTTTATTTATGCAAATTGCCTTTTTAAAGTGGAAGATTTCAGTATTGACCATTTTATGAATTTTGACAACATAACTTAGGATGGGTTCATACTGCATTCTGGCAGTCCGTTAGATGGACTGCGTTACACCGAGGCATAATGCAGTGTAACGCAGTCCGTTAAGGCTGCCATTAACCCCTATGTTGGGCGCATCGCCAATGCATGCCATAATGAGCGTGCACTAGCAATGTGCATTCTTTGAGTAATGGACCCTCAAATGCGGGCTGCAGTATTTCTGGGTCCATCACAGCTAGCGCAGATAGAGCATCTGCTAGCTCTATCTGCGCTAGCGCGATGACATTTTGGCACTTGCGTTAACGCAGTCCGTTTAACACATGCGTTGAACGGGCTGCTTTAGTGCAATGTGAACCCGGCCTAGGATAACAAGCCAAACCAGAAACTCCACCTGCAAACACATGTTTCCGGGTGTTTACCTCTCCTCATTGCAAATCAGATCTGATTAGGCTAGGTGAGAGACCTCTGATAGAGGGTCTAAGAGGGAATGATTCTCCTCGTGAAAAGTGCCAAGCAAGCAAAAGCAGACTTACAAGCCATGCAATGCTACTTTGGGTATTTAAATATGCAAATAACCACTTCACAGCAGAATAGCACTTGAACTACAGTGCCACCTATTAGATGTAACAATCCTAAAACTCAATATCTACCCTTGCCACATTACTTAAGATAAGAAGCCAGACAATTTTGTATTGCTGCGTAAAGGGACTCTAGCTGCACAAGATCTCGCTCTTTTCACTGTTCCAACACTGCTGCATACTTTACTTAGCTGTTACCTAATGGTATGAGTAACTTTAATACATCTGGCAGGCATTTTGCTGAACTATAAATGGTTTGCAAAAAGTAAAAAAACAAAACAAATACCTCTGGACTCACCCTTTCTGCTCACTGTGCAACATCCAGTTCTCCACAGCTCTTTTTTCCTCCGTGGTGCGTCGCATCTCTGGCCTTTCAATCAAGCCCGGGGCTTCTGACCAGGCCTCTGAGATCAATGTTAATAATATCAGGACGTGCTCTGCATCAACATGACAGGAAGGAATGCCTAAAGGTCTGGTTGGGAACCAAAGTCCTGGGATAATGTGAAGACAGCGCGTACGTGGCAGAGCAATACAAAGAAGAGGCGCAGAAGACCCTATGGCGGGAAGTGAGAGATGTGGGTGGAAAGAGAAGTGAGCGGGGCAGATTAGTTACCGGTGTTTTTTTGTATTCTACAGTTATTATGCTCTGGGGTATGGAAATACCCCAGTGCAGATTAAAGAACATTCAATTTGTTGCAAATAACTTTGCTAGAAATTGAATTTCAGTATCACAGCAATTTTGCAAATTCGACTTTTGTCAGATCTGCTCATCTCTACTTGCCAACTGAAATACATTAATAAAATGAATATAACTAGTCAATTTCTAATTGCACTTTATATAACAGGGGTCGGGAACCTATGGCTCGCGAGCCAGATATGGCTCTTTTGATGGCCGTATCTGGCTCGCAGACAGGGGGCCGGCAAGTAGGAAGCGGGGAGAAAAAAAAAAAAAAGACGCCCCTTTAAATATTCGGGCGGCGCCGTCCGCCGCCATGACCAGCTCCCCCCACCCCCGGGCCCCGCCCCCGCTCTAATACTCACCTCTATTGGTTCCTGCAGTGCCGGCAGCTGCAGCGTCCTCTGACTCTGCGACGTCTCAGAGCAGAGGGCGCGATGACGTGACTCCTGTGCGCGCCGCTCAGCCTCTCTGTCCTGAGCGTCGCAGAGCCGGAGAGATGCTGACTGCACCGGACCTACGCTAGGAACGGGAGAGGTGAGGATTTTACTTTTTTTTTTTTTTTCTTTATGTCTGACTGTCTGTGGGCAATGCTGGACACACTGGGGCAATACAGGAGACTATGGGGCAGATTGCTGGACACACTGGGGCAATACTGGAGACCATGGGGCAGAATGCTGGACACACTGGGGCAATACAGGAGACCATGGGGCAGAATGCTGGACACACTGGGGCAATACAGGAGACCATGGGGCAGATTGCTGGACACACTGGGGCAATACTGGAGACCATGGGGCAGAATGCTGGACACACTGGGGCAATACAGGAGACCATGGGGCAGAATACTGGACACACTGGGGCAATACAGGAGACTATGGGGCAGATTGCTGGACACACTGGGGCAATACTGGAGACCATGGGGCAGAATGCTGGACACACTGGGGCAATACAGGAGACCATGGAGCAGAATACTGGACACACTGGGGCAATACAGGAGACCATGGGGCAGAATGCTGGACACACTGGGGCAATACAGGAGACCGTGGGGCAGAATGCTGGACACACTGGGGCAATACAGGAGACCGTGGGGCAGAATGCTGGACACACTGGGGCAATACAGGAGACCATGGGGCAGAATGCTGGACACACTGGGGCAATACAGGAGACCATGGGGCAGAATGCTAGACACACTGGGGCAATACAGGAGACCATGGGGCAGATTGCTGGACACACTGGGGCAATACAGGAGACTATGGGGCAGATTGCTGGACACACTGGGGCAATACAGGAGACCATGGGGCAGATTGCTGGACACACTGGGGCAATGCTGGACACTGGGGGTAATATGCTGGACACACTGGGGCAGACTGCTGGACACACTGGGGAAAGGCTGGACACTGGGGCAGATTGCTGGACACACTGGGGGCAGTGCTGGACATACTGGGGCAGATTGCTGGACACACTGGGGGTAATATGCTGGACAACATGGGGGTAATATGCTGGACACACTGGGGCAGATTGCTGGACAACATGGGGGTAATATGCTGGACACACTGGGGCAGATTGCTGGACAACATGGGGGTAATATGCTGGACACACTGGGGCAGATTGCTGGACAACATGGGGGTAATATGCTGGACACACTGGGGCAGATTGCTGGACAACATGGGGGTAATATGCTGGACACACTGGGGCAGATTGCTGGACAACATGGGGGTAATATGCTGGACACACTGGGGGCAGGACTTGAGGCATGGGCAGAATGTAGATACGGTTACTGTGCAAAGTGACACTATATCGCCTTTTTTTCTTCATGTGATGTAATGTAGAAGTTGTGAAAAATTAAGTAATGTGTTCTGCAAGCGGAGCTCGAGATAACTGTGTTATTTCCTGCAGAAACGAGTCCTGGCTGGAAGGAATGATGGCGGTCTGTGCTGGATGAAAGATGAAGGACTTCACCTAGAGACGTCACTGGTGAGTCAGTGTTGCCTATACACTGACACTATATATACACTGTATACTATATACTCAAATCTGGCATTCTCTCAACATCAGGTGGGAAGAATGCCAGCTTCCAGTCATGCGCAGGAAAAAGAAGAAGCCAGACTGCTGGACTGATGTCATGCATCGCAAGCTCACAATGTAAGTTATTTATTTAATTTTTTACTGCTAATTACCATTGTTTCAGTCCAGTTGTGGCTTTATACAGCAGGGAGGAGCATTCCTTGCTGTACTAAGTGAACATTGGAGCGATTGATCTGTCAATGGCCCTTTAAACATATTGTACGGCTCTCGCGGAATTATATTTCAAAATATGTGGCGTTTACGGCTCTCTTAGCCAAAAAGGTTCCTGACCCCTGTTATATAAGAATGTTAGTCTGTGTGTCTTCAGTTCATAAGACATCATTTCATGTTTTTTTTGTATTCAGTTATTTAAAGTAACTACTTAATAACAAGGAAGCAAGTATTGATGAATGACATGTATAACACCAACACATCAATACCATTCTTAACAATAAGTACAAAGTTAATAAGTACTTTTAATGACTGGTTTATCAACTTAGATGTGGAAACAATAATGCCTTGTTATTTTTATAAATGATAGCTTGAAACCAAACAGTTATTGAAACTAATGGTGAGGCGGGCCGATGAGACTTTTATATAATTCGTTTGTCCGATGGAGGGTTTGCATATTGATTCTTTGTCAGTATACTGCTTGACTGATAGTTTAATAATGGGTTTTAGAGCTTTACCAAATCAGTTCTGTGGCTTGACCTTGAAAGAATATTAATAGGTTGTTCTGCTGGCTCCATCTAATTACTGTTTTTCTGTGTGGACTGCACTACACTGACCTGCCACTCATCAAGTCCATTTGTTTGTGAGCTAGCTAAATTAAACACATCAAATTCAATTTACTTTTTATTTTGCACATCTTAAAAACCATGACCATTAAACATTTACTCCTCCACCAGTAGTTTATCACTTGGAGTATTTTAACAGAGCTCAGAGTTATTCCAGTGAGAACATTTTGAATGTAATTTAAGAGCTTGAAAAAAAAAATATTTGAATTTAAAATGTTTCCTTTTATGACATTTTTTTTACAATGCTCGCTGCTTTTTGACCTTCAAAAATGCCAAAAACAAAAATACTGTGTATGTTGCCGAGATTGCTACCATTATAGTCCACTCCTGGAACATCAGTTTTATGTGTAAGGGTCTGTGTTGCCAAAGAAGGGTCATAGAACTGTCAAATTCACTTGTCATCCAGTATATATACAGGAAAGAAGGATTCACTATTTTCATATGCAGGGATTCTTTATTATGGAATTCTCTGCCACTGAAAGATTTGATTGTTCATTACCTATAAAAGTTCGCAATGCCTTTACTGAAAAAACTAAATATGTAGTCATTGATCCTGGGATTAATGCTAATTACCATTACTGAATAAAAAAAAATATTTTATCCCAGTATAGAAGAATTTGCATTTGTCTCCCTCTGGATAAACACCATAAAATGGTATAGCAATTTTGATTTGTTTAAATTGAAAATAACTGTAAAGCTGTATGAATCCATCCTCATCTTCCAGCCTTGCACTTTCCATTTTATTTCTCTATGCAGGTGATGCACTGATGTAATCATGCCACCAGTATCATTCAGCAGGATTTCTGCCAATGACAATAAGGAAAGTGGTGCAATGTAGGATCATCAAGAGGTCAGTGGTTCTCGTATTTATAATTGTGGTGACAACATAGTTGGGGGAAAGCACTGCAATAATGGGCAGAGAAAAATAGTTGGGAGAAACATTAGCGGCGTAGCACAGTGAGGGGAAAAGCACAATGAAGGAGAACACAAAGAGGGATATAACAGTGTTCCTCAACTACAGTCCTCAATGTCCTCCAATTATCACCAGTGCAATTCTAATGAAATCCTAAAAACATGATCTGCTATTAGTCCTTGAGGCCTGAAGTTGAGCTGCACTGAGGTATACCATAATGGGTGAGAGGCTAAAGTGGAGGGAAGCAGAATTGATGGAGACCACAGTGGAGGAGACAACAGTGTAGGGTAGCACATTTGTTTGGTGAGCACAGTGGAGGAAAATGCAGTGGAAGGGAGAATCCAGTGGGAGGGAAACACAACATGGAATGAATGGCAAAAGGGAGCACAATTGTGAAGTATTATAATTTGGGGGAAATACAGTGGAAGAGGAGCACAAGTGCTGGAACAACACAATGATTAGAGGAAAAATACACAAGACAAAGACTGTTAATAAATTGTCAGGGGATAGGAGCACAGTTAGGGGAGACATTGCAGTGCATTGGAGTGAATAGTGGTTAGTTAATCTACCCTCCTCAACATTGGAATTGCAATAAAAAGGAAAACTTGTGGAATTGTGGGAATCACAGGATTGATAGACAAGTTATTGACAGTGCCAAAAACAGAACTTTTTTAGACGATCAGCTAAACCTATCAGACCCGAACATCCACGGGTTCACCCACTACTACTTCCTACTGACTATAAATGAAACATTTTAAAAACTGATACTTGCAAGTTTTTGCAATAAAGGGTTAGCATGTTTATCAATTCTGCAGTTTCCATAATATGTGTCACAGTGCAGCACACCTAACGTGCTTCAGGCAAATGGATCCGATATTTCCTTGCCGTTTTATCCACCAGCCATGGTGCAGCAGCCATTTTTTTTCTTCAAGACTACAACACTACCAGGTGAGTGTTAACGAAAGACTTACTCACCCTCCCTCCAAAAAGACATACATCTAGATTTCTTCAAGTTAGTTTTAATACAGCATGATCTTGCAAAAACAGGGTGATCTCACCAGATCACACAGTTTGACCAGTTTTAGATGCTCCCAAGCAGTGACTGCATGGCATTATATAGAAGGAGGACTAGTCGCGGCTTCGAGAAAACTCTTCTGAAACAACGTCTTGTTCAATGTTAAAATATGAAGCTATGTTTCTCACATGTAAGACAAAGAGCATTAGAATAATGAAATAGCCTTCATGAAATGAGTGAAAAATATTTCTACATAATATCATTTAAAAGTCATTGACAATCGCTTTAGGCTTGAAGTGAGTGTCACTTTTCAAGCAATAGTAGTAGCAACTTTGTCATCTTAAACATGAGGTATAACAGCTGTTCTCAGCTGGTCATCACATTAGGCCTCTTGTATTTTATGGATTCTTTATATGGTAGATTAGTAATTGATCATATTACAGTGCCTTGTGAAAGTATTTGGCCCCCTGGAACTTATCAACCTTTTCCCACATATCATGCTTCAAGTATAAAGATACCAAATGTAAATTTTTGGTGAAGAATCAACATCAAGTGGAACACAATTGTGAAGTTGAATGAAATTTATTGGTTATTTAAAACTTTTGTGGAAATTCAATAACTGAAAAGTGGAGCATGCAACATTATTCGGCCCCCTTTAAGTTAATACTTTGTTGCGCCAACTTTTGTTGTGATTACAGCTGCAAGTCGCTTGGGTATGTCTCTATCAGTTTTGTACATCGAGAGACTGAAATTCTGGCCCATTCTTCCTTGGCAAACAGCTCAAACTCAGTGAGGTTTGATGGAGATCGTTTGTGAAAAGCAGTTTTCAGCTCTTTCCAGATTCTCAATTGGATTGAGGTCTGGACTTTGACTTGGTCATTATAACACCTGGATACGTTTATTTGTGAACCATTCCATTGTAGATTTTGCTTTATGTTTGGAATCATTGTCTTGTTGGAAGACAAATCTCTGTCCCAGTCTCAGGTCTTTTGCAGACTTCAACAGGTTTTCTTCAAGAATGATCCTGTATTTGGCTCCATCCATCTTTCCATAAATTTTAACCATCTTCCCTGTCCCTGCTGAAAAAAAGCAAATCATGATGCTGCCACTACCATGTTTGACAGTGGGGATGGTGTGTTCAGGGTGATGAGCTCTGTTGCCTTTACGCCAAACATTGCGTTTGGCATTGTTGCCAAAAAGTTCGATTTTGGTTTCATCTGACCAGAGCACCTTCTTCCACATGTTTGGTGTGTCTCCGAGGTGGCTTGTTGCAATCTTTAAATGACACTTTTTATGGATATCTTAGAGATATGGCTTTCTTCTTGCCACTCTTCCATAAAGGCCATATTTGTGCAGTGTACGACTGATTGTTGTCCTATGGACAGACTGTCCCACCTCAGCTGTAGATCTCTGCAGTTCATCCAGATTGATCATGGGCCTCTTGGCTGCATCACTGATCAGTCTTCTTCTTGCTTGAGATGAAAGTTTAGAGGGACGGCCGGGGCTTGGTAGATATGCAGTGGTATGATACTCCTTCCATTTCAATATGATCGCTTGTACAGTGCTCCTTGGGATGTTTAAAGTTTTGGAAATCATTTTGTATCCAAATCCAGCTTTGAACTTCTCCACAACAGTATCACGGACCTGCCTGTTGTGTTCCTTGTTCTTCATGATGCTCTCTGTTCTCTTCAAACAGAACCCTGAGACTATCACAGAGCAGGTGCATTTATACGGAGACTTGATTACACACAGGTGGATTATATTTATCATCATTGAGCATTTATGACAACATTGGATTATTCAGAGATCCACAATGAACTTCTGGAGTGAGTTTGCTGCAGTGAAAGTAAAGGAGCCGAATAATATTGCCCTTCCCACTTTTCAGTTTTTGAATTTCCACAAAAATTTAAAAAATAAATAAATTTCGTTCAACTTCACAATTGTGTTCCACCTGTTGTTGATTCTTCACCAAAAATTTACATTTGGTATTTTTATGTTTGAAGCATGATATGTGGGAAAAGGTTGAAAAGTTCCAGGGGGCCGAATACTTTCGCAAGGCACTGTATACCCTCTTCATTTTATCGTAGTTTGTTTTGGGACCATGCTGTATCTTTATGTGCCATTGATTTTATAAAGAAGAAACAGATTTTCTTTTTCACATATTCTGTAAAATTAGAAGAGAAAAGATTGTGACATTCCCTATTACATATGTAGGTAAGTAAAAAGAGGCTTGTAGTAATCTTAAGAAGAATAAAGGATACCATTTATTCAATCAGGCAGACAATCAGAGGGCTTATACAAGAGGTTAGTTAATATTCTTTGTACACTATTGAAGACCCAGCAGCAGGGAAGACTTTTGTTACAGCCAGTTGTCAAAAGGCAAAGGACTTTCAGGGAACGTTAGGTTTATGAGACATAGAAGAATATTTTGTACACCTCTCAGTTCTTTTGTGATTTGAGACAAAAATAGTTTCAAGCAATGAAGAAGATTATTGGTAATTTGCTAGGGTTTTACAATTATTGGGGTGAGTGTATTTTCTAATTTAAAAGATACCTTAATCAAATGCCTAGTTTGATTCCATTTTTTTTCAAAGTTTTCTGTTCTACTAAAATATTACAAAGATTTATTTCACCAATGAGTCATTAAACTAGCTATTGGTGTACACTGAGAATATGCAAAGTACAAACTCTGTTCTCTGGCTCTTATCAGTGTATTAAATTATACTTTCTTTTATCGCAATTAAAATGTAATTGAACCTTATAGTTCTTTTTATTTTTCATCTTATTGAATGCCATTTTTAAATTAGTGATGGTCTTTGCCCTGAGACACTTGACCACAAACCACTGTGCAGAAGTGCACAGCTCCTAAATGAGCCACCTCTACAGCACAAAAAGTCTATGGGTCCGTGAAGAGCTGTGTGTGCCCCCAGTTTGGTGATATTTTATTATTATTATTATACATTTTTATAGCGCCATTTATTCCATGGCGCTTTACATGTGAATACGGGGCAAATATAGACAAATACATTAAACATGAGCAGATAACAAGGCACACGAGTACATAAGGAGGGAGGACCCTGCCCGCGAGGGCTCACAGTCTGCAGGGGGTGGGTGAGGATACACTAGGAGAGGGAAGAGCTGGCTGTGCGGCTGTTCAGTAGGTTGAGGATCACTGCAGGCTGTAGGCTTGTCGGAAGAGATGAGTCTTCAGGTTCTTTTTGAAGGTTTCTATGGTAGGCGCAAGTCTGATGTGTTGGGGTAGAGAGTTCCAGAGTATGGGGGAAGCACGGGAGAAGTCTTGGATGCGGTTATGGGAAGAAGAGATGAGAGGGGAGTAGAGAAGGAGGTCTTGGGAGGACCGGAGGTCGCGTGTAGGTAGGTACCGGGAGACCATGTCACAGATGTATGGAGGAGACAGGTTGTGGATGGCTTTGTATGTCAGTGTGAGGGTTTTGAACTGGAGTCTCTGGGCGATAGGAAGCCAGTGAAGGGCTTGACACAGGGGAGAGGCTGGGGAATAGCGGGGGGACAGGTGGATTTCACCGCTTCTGCACAATGGTTTGTGATTGGTGGGGTCTAAAGACCTAGACTCACAATTATTTATGGGTATTTGAGGTGCTTAAAAATATTAAGACATTTGATAACACTTCAGAGGTAATATAACACCATACTTGCCATCTTTTAGGAACTACCTTCCGGGAGATTCATAATTGTGGTGCATCCCAAGCCCCTTTTTGCACCCCACACCTCTTTATGCAGACCATACCTATTTACAAACCCCACCCTCACTGTAATGTTGTTCTGTCATAGCATAACACAAACTGAAGGGCTTGGATACTAATGCATAAGTAAAAAGTAATGGTGACCAAAATAAAAGGCATATTAATTGTTCTGCAAAGATTGTAGATGTTTCCTGTAGTCTTATGCAATACCACTAATAACACAGTGATAATTCTCTGAGCACATACAGTATAATGTAGTAGATGTAAACCACAATCCCATGTACCACTATATAAAACATAAAGTGATACGTTTTTGAATACAGAATTTAGTAGATGTGACATGCCGTCCTATGTGACATCACAAAGTGATAATTTCTAAATACAGACAATGTCATATATGTTACCAGTAGTCCCATGTTACACCACTTATTACTCAGTGATAACTCTCTAACTACAGATTATATAGTAAATGATACAAGCAGTCCTGTGTAAGGACAAAAGAAAAGAAGAAGTAATGTTAAAAGATAATATATTTATTGAAAAATATTTTAAAATTAGAAATAAATAATACAAGAAGATACACCAAACTTGGGAGAGGGAGGGAGAGGGGGTTTAGACCACCAGACTGTGTCAGGGGGAGACGGATCTGCACAATACCGCCAGGGTTAATGCTATGAAATTAACCAATTCATATCATATAGGATGGAAATAATGATGATATAATTGCAGAAGAACAACGATCAAAGGTACACAATACTAGTGTGTATATGCCCACAGGAAATAAATCAATTTCAAAATGCAAAAGGTATCCCATTCATTTGGTCTTACTAAGGAAGGAGTGAGTACAACATGTATATCTAGCAATACAACGAGGTTGCTAATAGACTGGAGAGTAAGCCCACTACAAGTGCCAAAGAAAGGGAAATACCAAGAGAGGAGAATCTCATGCAAAGGGTTAATTACCTGTGGTGCAGATGTAAATGAGGTGGTACCTAGCACTGATGGTGGGGTGCAGATGCGGTTCCCCGGCGCTCGACAAGCGCTGTTTCACCGTAGCTTCTTCAATAGGGGTGAGGACAAGTTAGAGAGGCATTTGGGGCATTTAAATAGGGGATGTGGCATGGTGCAAATACGTCTTGCTCTTAAAAATTGCCCCACCGGTATTCCCTTAATGATTGTGGGTAGATGGGAAGAAGTAGCATGCAGTAGGGAATTAGTCGCTGTAGGCTTTCTGTAAAGATCAGTACATACAATACCATTGGACACCTTAATTTTTATGTCCAAAAATTCAAATTCTCGTCCGAATTTATAAGTCAGGAAGATATTACGATTATTGTTGTTTAATTTTGACATTAGCTTATGGAGATCCTGAAGTGTTCCCTCCCAAATAAACCATACATCATCGATGTATCTCATCCACCCTTGAACCCTCTGTATCTCTGGAATGGTATCTCCTTGAAAAATTTCCCTTTTCCATGCCCCCAGGAAAAGATTGGCGTATGAGGGGGCACAGGAGGCCCCCATGGCGGTGCCTTGGGTCTGCAAGTAGGTGTGTTTGTTAAAGGTGAAGATGTTATGCGTCAGAACAAATTCCAGAAGCATCAGGATTAGGGGAATTATGGCTCTATCTAGGTCACTGGTTTGCAGATACCATGCGACTGCTTTGAGGCCATCGGTATGCCTAATTGAGGTGTAAAGGGCCTCTACGTCGGCAGTGACCATCAGCACATGGTCATCCAGAAACAAGTTGTTAAGTCTCTGGAGGGCCGATGTAGTATCCTGAATATAGGATGGTAAGGTTCATACTAATGGTTTAAGAAAAAAGTCCAGAAAATCCAAGATAACTTCACATAGACCCCCATTACCGGAAATGATAGGCCTTCCTGGGGGATCAAAGGGGTCCTTGTGGAGTTTGGGAATTAGGTATAGGGTGGGTAACTTAGGATGTAGTTTTTGAATAGTCTCAACCATTTTTTTTGTGATAATCCTTTGTTCAAAAGCTTTCTCAATTATTTGCAAAAGATCAGCCTGATATCTAGAAAGGGGGTTATATGATAATTTTTGCTAACAATGAGATGAATTAAGCAGTTTGTAAGCTTGCTTTTCATACATGCTTACTGGCCATATTACCAAGTTACCCCCCTTGTCGGCTGGTTTAAAAACTACATCATTTAAAGATAATAAATGAACCAAGGCTTGTTTTTTTTGGCTTGGCTTTTTTCAAATTAGAAGACCAGGCTGGTTTTTTTGGCTTGGCTTTTTTCAAATTAGAAGACCAGGCTGGTTTTTCGGACAAAGATTCAATCTCCGCAGTGAGGACTCTCGTAAATACATCAATGGCTGGACATGTATTGATGGGAGGGAATTTCCGAGATTTATTGAACAGATTGTGGGGGAAGTTGCTTACCTGAGCTGATGTGTTCTCCTGTAAGAGTCCTTCAAGATTCCTTAGCATTTCCCTTTCTTCCACTGTGGAGAAGGTATCATTGATATCACTCTTGAAATGGAATTTTTTGAGACTGAGTTTCCTGGAGAAAAGATGTCTCTGACTGTGGTGAAGGTATCCAACCGACACATAGGCAAAAAAGTCAAGCCTCTCTCCAGGAGTCTCACCTCAGCCATAGATGATTCGTATTTGGACAAATTAATTACCTTAAGTTCGTCTCCCTGGGTACGGAGGGCTTTCGATCTTGTAAAGTTATCAGGTAGTCTTTTATCAGTTCTAGATGTTTCCCCAGAAGTATTTTCCCCATTACTCTGTGAGGTGTTGATGTCGGAAGTTGATATGGCTGAACTTGTAGAGGGACTCCTATGATGGCTGGGCCTAGTTGCTTTTTTGTCGTTTTGTTTATTCCTACCAGAAGGATTTGATTTTTTATTTTGCCATCGGTATATTTTGTCTGTATCATAGTCATTTAAGTCTCTTTGAAATTTTTTAATTTTATTTTGGCAGACTTCTTTTTCCCATCTATCTACGTCTTTGTTAATTTCAATCATAATTTGGTCAAAATTTTCCACTGGGATATCTTTCATTTGGCATTGTTCACACGTTGTGGTATTCCATAATCGAATATGTAATTGTTGGTTCTTCTGAAGTGACCGCAGCCTTTTTTGAATAAGGACTATGGGAATAAAAATTGCTAACTTGTTAACTGCAGTCCTATGTAATACTACAGATAATACAGTGATATCGCTACGAGTACAGATAATGTAGTGAATGTTTCATGCAGTCCTTTGTAAAAACACAGATAACACAATGATAACTTTTTACAGTCACATTCATCGCAGCACCACAAGAAGTTTCTTCCCAATCCTAATTAGGTACAGGAAACACAAGAGGTTAAATAGCTCATCCGCACCTTTTATCCTCAGTGTTTTTCCTGTCCCTAAGGGATGAAGAGGTTATCGGTGGGGGCTGTGAATGGCGAGCAGCCACTATGGAAGGTGTAAGTTCCTTAAAATCTGTATCTGCAGAGCTCAGCATGAACCTAGGTCCAGTAAGTATGGCTGGTATGGGTAAGTTCCCACTTTCTTCGGGCAGGATCCATATTTAGTTTGTCTTGCCTCTTTTATTTTAGGAAGACAAGGATCCTGCACTGAGAGTGAGGGAGAAAGAGAAAACTATGTTCCGCAACTGTGCAGTCAATAGTAAAAAGCACATTTCTGCCCATAAAATTCCTTTATGTCTGAAGTGTACAGAGAAAATGTTAAAAGAGGAACAACCTTCCCTTATGGAAAAGGTAAGGGGAATAGTACAGCAGGGGATACAATCTTCTCTAGCCTTCTTCTTGCAATCTTTCTCTCAAACTGGTTTTATGTATCCATCATCAGCAAAAATGAGGAATTACAGCCTAGGGGAAGTCCTGATTCAGAAGCAGATGTATCCATTTTGGACAAATGGTTAGAATAAGGGGAATTAATCTGAAATGAAAATGTGGAGAAAGATAAAAACTATTACTTTTCCTCTGAGTATATAGAAGAATTATTGTCAGCCGTAAGAAATACTATGGAAGTAGATATGCAAATTGCCTCTGTAGAGAGAAAGAGGATTTGAACTCAATATAGCGCCACCTGTTGGAAGTAGCGATCCTACAAGTCACGTTCAACCCTTTAACGAGGCTTGCAATATGACTTAGGATAAAAGCTAAATCAAAATCTCAATTTGCAGACATGGTGTTTCGGGCTTTTGGCCCTCATCAGTGCAAAGTATGAGATCTGATTTGGCTAGGTGAGAGGCTCTGAACTGAGGGCTAAGGGGCAAGGTTTCTCTTTGTGTAGAGTGACATACTAGCTCTAGCTTGTCAAGGTAAAGAGGCTTAATCACCGTGCATTGCTCCTCTGGGAAATTTTATATGCAAATTGCCTCTTCAGAGAGAAAGAGAATTTGAACTCTATATATCATCACCTTTTGGAAGTAGCGATCCCACAAGTCACAATCAACCCTTTAACGAGTCTTGCAATATGACTTAGGATAAAAGCCAAATCAGAATCTCAATTTGCACACACGGTGTTTTGGGCTATTGGCCCTTGTCAGTGCAAAGTATGAGATCTGATTTGGCTAGATGAGAGGCTCTGGACTGAGGGCTAAGGGGTAAGGCTTCTCCTTGTGAAGAGTGACATACCAGCTCTAGCTTGTCAAGGTAAGGAGGCTTAATCGCTGTGCATTGCTCCTCTGGGACATTTTATATGCAAATTGCCTCTTCAAAGAGAAAGAGGACTTGAACTCTATATAGTGGTACGTGTTGGAATTAGCGATCCTACAAGTGTATGGAAGTAGAGGAAGAGAAAAAGACTAGAACAGTTGAAGACGAAATGTTCAGAGGATTAAAATTTAAAAAATAAGTTAGTATTCCCTATTCACGATAATATTCAGAGTTTAATAACAGATGAATGTGGAGCTTCCTGAATAAAGGCTTAGTACTCTAGGAGAGCTGTAGGATAAATTCCCCCTTGACAAAGATATAGCCAAGATTCCAAAAGTGAATCTACAGGTGGCAAGTGTAGCACAGAAGACAATTTTAACATTTGAGGATTCTTCTCAGCTCAAAGATCTGATGGACTGGAAAATGGACAGCTTGCTAAGAAAGTCTTGGGAAACATATGTGGTTTCTCTGAAGACTAACATCACTTCAACTTGTGTAACAAGGTCTTTGTTCTGCTGGTTACATCAACTGGAATAGCATATCTGTATGGGTACTCATATGGGAGACCTACTTGCCTCCTTTCCCTTACTTGAAAAAACTACAGGATTTCTAGCAGATTCTTCTGCGGAGTCGCTCAGGATTTCAGCTAGATCTTCGGTCTTATCTAACTTTGCTAGCTCTCTGGTTGAAGATGTGGAACAAGAATAGTGTTTCTAAGTCCACGCGTTGCTCCATTCTCTTTACAGGGGAATATGTATCTGCTCTGGATGATCTTTTGTAGAAAACATCAGGTAGGAAGAAATCGGTACTTGAGCCAAAAATTATTATGAACAGATCCTTTCATCAATTACAGGCCCAAACCCTACAGTACAAAGGGAAGGGAAAATTGAGTCACTGGAGATATCGTAAAGGAGGAAGAGGAAAGAATATTTTCCAGAACTAGCGACAAGAGACGCCATGATGCCAGGCGGGTAGGAGGCAGAATTGCACAATGGCAAGAAATATTTTCAGACCAAAAGGTTCTAAAATCAGTTAGAGTGGGAACAAAAATTGAGTTTTCATCTTATCCTCCTCTGAGACTAGAAATAACATCTCTGTCATCTCCAAAACTACAGAACATCCTGATATCAGGGCTTAAAGATCTTCAGGAATCAGGAGTGGTATCAACAATGTCACAGATGGAACGGGGCCAAAGCCAAAATTCTTTTTTATTCACAATAAAAAAGCCCCAAGGGGCTTACAGGATAGTACTAGATCTAAAACATATGAATCATTATGCCATCTACAGAAGATAATCCCATATAATTACATATGGGAAGAAGAAGCGGTCCCATAAAATTAAAACCAATGTTTATTAAATAAATTTTAAAAATTGCACAATAAAAAAGCAAAATAAACCGTAGGGGACACCAGCAGAACAAGGCTGTGTGTATATTAATTACTAAATAGTCACCAGGCAAAAATCATATATATGCCCACGCTGATATACGGGAGGACAAAGGCAAACAGACACCGACAAGTTACAGTATAACAGAACTAACAAAGCATGCATGCAATGACATAGTTGCTGCCTTAGTATAAATATATCTAGCCCAGTGGCTTTAATTACCGGCAGCCACAACAAATACCAATGTATGTAGCCCAAAAAAAAAAATATCCATCCCAATAGCCCCAGCATGGAAAACTATATCTAGCACTGGCAGAGAAACTGTGCATGCCTTGCCCGAATGGCGTCCCCTCACCCCGACGCGCGTTTCGCCTCCTGCTTCTTCCGGGGGCGTTCTGTTATTCTGTAACTTGTCGGTGTCTGTTTGCCTTTGTCCTCCCTTATATCTGCATGGGCATATATATGATTTTTGCCTGGTGACTATTTAGTAATTAATATACACACAGCCTTGTTCTGCTGGTGTCCCCTACGGTTTATTTTGCTTTTTTATTGTGTTATTTTTAAAATGTATTTAATAAACATTGGTTTTAATTTTATGGGACTGCTTCTTCTTCCCATATGTAATTATATGGGATTAGGTATTACCGTGTTTCCCCGAAAGTAGGACCCCCCCGAAAGTAAGACAGGGTGGAGGTTTTGGGGGGTCCTCCAATGTAAGGCCTCCCCCGAATGTAAGGCAGGGTTGGGGGGGCCGCTGTGAAATGTAAGGCCCTTACCTTTGGGCCGCCGCTGTCCCCCATTGGGTCCCCAGGCTCCAGAGGTGTCCTCAGGTGCAGCTGGGCGGGTCCAGCGCTCATGGGGTTAACTCGCCGTGTTAACCCCGCAATCCGCCTAGCTCAACAGCTCATTGGCCGCCCCTGCTCCCCACGTCACCGCCGGCCCCCGGCTCGAGCGCTGATTGGCCAATCAGCTCGAGTGCTGATTGGCCCAGCAGCTCGGGCTGTAATTGGCCGCCCCAGCCCCACGTCACCGCTGTTTCCCTGCTGATTGGCACAGCGTTCCCTGCAGCACAGGCCTTCCGCACCCACAGCCGCACCGCAGAGGAAAACGTCCAGCATTTAAAAACCAAGTAGGGAAACATGTACTGTATAGGGTATGGGGCTGTGTGCAGTGGGATATGGCACTGTTATGGGGTATGGGGCTGTGTGCAGTGGGATACGGCACTGTTATGGTATGCAGGCAGAGGGTATACGGCAATTACCGTACAGTACCGTACCGTAGTGTGTTACTGTTACCGTACTTTGATTTGTTGTCTGCTTTCCAGTTGAACGGTGTAACGTTAAGTACTGTACTGTAAAAGAGATACTGAATGATAAACAATGCTGATACGGTACCGTATATTTTTACCCCTAGACATGAGCGCTTCCGGGAGCAGTAAAAGAAAGAGCTACTCCGTGGAGTATAAAAAAGGAATAGTGGAAGAGTCTTGGGGCAAAAATATGGCAGAATTCTGCAAGGAAAAAATGTTGAGTGAACGATTGGTGCGTAAATGGCAAGCAGATTACGGTCACCTCAGTGAGCAAGTGGAGAGCGGCATGGCTAAAAAGCGCAAGGTTGGATGTGGTCGGCAACCAATGTATACCGAGCTGGAAAGCCTGGTCTGTGAGTGGGTTGCTGACAGGAGAGCGAAGACATTGGTGGTGACCAGGGCTCAGATTCAGGAATATGCCCTTGCTGTGGCACCCCAGTTTGAAATTTCCCCAGAGGAATTCAAGGCATCACAGCACTGGGTGGATAACTTTCTTGAGCGCAATGACCTGTCGTTGAGAAGATCCACGACCCTCTTTAGGCTGGAAGATGCGGAGATTGTTAAGCGTGCATTTGCATACAAGAAGTCTGTGGATGACACTGACTTCTCAAAGTACGGTCTCTCCAACATGATTGCCTTGGATGAAACTGCCGTGTTCATGGGCCAAGCAGCTCAAACCACCATTGACCAACGAGGTGCCTCCTCTGTGTATGTTCCCTCCACCGCTTATGTAAGTGCACGTGTCACCTGCATTTTGGCGATTCGTTTGGATGGCAGTAAAGTCCCACCTTTACTCATTGCGAAGGGCAAGAAGGACAAGATTGAGAGGGTGTCTGGCATTTATGTGCTGGAAACTGAAAAAGCCTGGGCCACACAAGCGGTTATAAGGAAGTGGCTTGATTTAATGCTGCCGCTTGTTATGCGCGGGAACAAAAGAGGGATGCTGATCTGGGATGCAGCCAGCACACACCACGCCAAGGACATGAAGGACTTCCTTCATGAGCGAAGAATCGACCAGATCATGATTCCGGCAGGGATGACGGCTTATCTCCAGACACTGGATATCGCCATTAACAAGCCCTTCAAGCACAATCTCCGTGCAGAAATCAATGATTACATTGAAAACCGTATGGAGAGGAACGTCCGTGGGAACTTTGTTAAGCCAAAACTGCCTGAGATTGTTAACTGGGTGAAGAACTCATGGGGAAAGATAACTGACACCTGCATTGCTCATGCACTGCGAGCTGGCTACCTGGACAAGACCTGCTCATTTCAGGACATTGCCGTTGCAACACATGACAGGTATGGGCCAATGATCCAGGCGGAAATGGAGCCCCAAGAGCCCCAAGAAAATCCAGAGGAACCTCAGAGTGTTGATGTTTATGATGATGTTCCTGAAGATGATGACCTGGTTGTGATGGAATAAATCTTGTTTTATCTTCCAGTATAACTCATTCAGACTGTTTGTTGTTGTTAGTTCGTTGTTTTACATGTTATACATGGAAATACCGTCATACGGTAATACGGTAGTAACAAGATATTCTTGATACGCTACATTTGTTTTATTCTACTGTTTGGTGATGACCGACTCTTCAGCATGTTAATAAATGTTAATTTATTGGTTAAAAAGAAATTGTCATTTTTTTTTCCGGCTAATGTAAGACCTCCCCCGAAAGTAAGACAGGGTGGGACTTTTTGGGGTAAAATTAATGTAAGACACGGTAGTAGTATTGTGAAGTGCCCTGGTACGAGTGAAAGACATTTGTTGAATTGACCATCTACAGAAGATTCAAAGTGAAATCTATGAAATCTACGATTCCTCTGATTGAATAACAATTTCACAGTAACAACAGTTCAGACTGTATGGCATTATCACTATGCCCTCTATGCTCTTTGGCTTCCAGTCTGGCCCCAGTACTGGCCCTGGAAACCTAATTGCTGCCATAAAAAAAAACAAACCTAGAGCTACAGCACTGAGAAGTGAGACACTGATATCCTATTCATCAAGTAACTGTCCCTGTCTGTCATAAAGCATGTAGCCCCTGACTCTCAGACTCACTAATCTTTGTACTGCTCAATTAACCATCTGTTGGCCAATTCACTATATATTATGCACAAGATACAATTCTGGTTGAAACAACAGTATTAATATAAGACAAGTACAATACACGTGAGTATTAATACATCTGAGTTAATACACAATAACATGGTGAAAAGGATACGGTAACCTGTCCACCAACTGCAGCCACATTGAATCCACATTTTTTCTTCTTTCCTTTCTTTTTTAACCACAGTTTGATCAGAGTGTCATTTGCATAATTGGCCTATATTGTAGGAATAATTTTGTAAAATGTGTCTCTGTAACTTTAACCAGATTAAATAATGCAAAATTATAGAATGAAATGTAATATTAAAACTAGATTTAAATAATAGGTCATTTTCAGATGGCACATTCCCTTTAAAAAAGAAAAATAAACGTGAGTTATTTAATGTGTGTGAATGCTCACTACAATCACAGTCACTGTTATAAATATTGTACTGATATATGAGCAAGTAATTGTTGCTAACTTTCATTACCGCTCACATTTGCTTTGAAGATCAGACCTTAAGCACTTAGATTACTAATGTATGCAGTTTTTATTTAAACATTTTAATTGCATTTATCAAGGCTGAAGGTTTTAATGTGAGCATTGTCAATTCAAAGAACTTATAATTATTACATGCAGAACAATACTGAAAGATTTCTAATTAAATTGAATAAAAACAGGCTTTTGACAGGCAACAATCACTGAAAGGTAAAGTGTTAGTGGTCAAATCAGCTAAACACAAGAAATATATTCACAGGCCATTTTATATCATACATTACTTTTTCTTTCTTACAATTTTAGTATCTTTAAATATCACCTGACCACTGAAACCAATCACAAGCTGTGGCCGTGACAAAAGAATGGGACTTTATCGTTTATAATCCAAGCCGAAGATAACCAGCCATTGATTTGAGTGAGTGAATATGATTGGATTTTATTGGGTTTAATATATCCCTGACATTTAATTTTCTTTGTTTTTACAGTTTGGACAACTATATTAGCCCTCTCACAGTGTCTAATCCCACAAAATGAACTTGGGGCAGGCAGGGTCCAGCTGTATTTGGCTTTAATTGAAAAGGCTTGAAGAGATAGAATTTTTTTAGTATTTTACACCAGTCCAGGCCAGCTTTATTTTTTTAAACTAGGCAAAGCTTGATCAGGTTAAAATATTGATAAGCACATCAGCCAAATCATAACAATTTATGCCACAAAAGGGGTGTAAATTACTCCAGAAATATAGGCTATTTCCTTGTTGATGTACATTTTTTGCTGTGTTTCACAGCAACTGAAAGATGCATCAAATTCATAGAGATGTCATGCGCATGACAGCACAACAAAAACTGTTTCTGATCGGCGATAAAATCATTATGGCTGGTCAGACAGCTGCTGTTCCCATGCTGTCCAATGACAGCGAGAGCTCACAACTCACCGAGGGTGAGTATATACCTAAGGCCGGGGTCACACTAGACCGTAATACGGACGAGTGCAATGCGATAAAAATTCGCATAGCTCTCGCCCCAATGTTAATCTATGGGGCAGCTCCCATCATCCGATATTTTCTCGGCCGTATTCAGGATCCGAGTGAAATTGTAGCATGCTGCGATTGTCAGCGTATCTCGGCCGAGAATCGCCAATGAAAGTCTATGGGTGCGAGAAAAAAATCGGATTACATACGGACCATGCGTGTGCATTGCGAGAAATACGGAAGACTTCTCCAGGTGACAGGAAAGTGAATCATCCATTATCAGGAAGCTTTGGCATGCTAATTTCTGGCCCACGCTGGATTGCAAACCAGGAAGCATGCCTCCACGGAGTGCACTGTGTAGCAGCATGGCCAGGCATATAAATGTGGAGATGCTGATTGCTCTGGTCCATGATAGACCCGAATTATGGGACCAACGCGACGCACATTATGCGGACCGTGCACGTAAAGACGCAGCATGGAGGTCAATATGTCACCACATGTTCCCCGATTTTGATGAGCGACCTCAAGAGGTTCAGCAAGAAATATATAAGTACCATTCTTCACCAAAAAATGTGGTTTAATAGTGGGTTCATGATAAAAATAAGCCTGAACCCATCATATGTGTTGTGTTTATGATGGGAGTAAATGATCCATGCTCTTGGTTGAAGATGCAAAAACATTACCAAGAGACACAAATATGGATGAAATGTATTTTAGCTATAGTCCGTTAATATAGGGCCAAAGGAATTTTATGTCCCCCTAGCCTCCTGGGCCCATTTGTTCTTGCAAACCCTGTAACGTTTTGAGTTATGTGTGTGATATTTATCTCGAATATTTTGTATATTTGCAGTAAATGATGTCACTAGACGCTGGCGGAGTTGCCGGGACCAATACCGGCGTGAGCGTCAAGTTCATGGGCGGAGTGGTGATGCAGCCCCCAAAAAAAGGAAATACCTTTATTATGATCGGCTTAATTTTCTGGCACCGGTGATGGAGCTCTGACTGTAAGTGCATGCATGTCTCCAAATATTGTAGACATCTTATTACGTGAATATGTATGTATGTTTTAATATAAATAATATTTTGTGAAATACAGAACAGAGTCCAATCTGACAGAAAGGGAGACTGGATCTGACTCAGAGTTGTTGATTGACCCTGTTGGTGAAGATGCAGAAATGGCTGGACCATCTGGGCAAGCAACAGGCAGCAACCACCCACCCCCACCACCACAACCAGCAGCAGCGTCTTCTGCTACACAGGAGGCAAATCCTGCGGTTGATGAAGGAGCCCTGAGCAGCAGTCCAACATTGGCTCTGGATACATCACCACAGCCTACTACAAGACCAAACCGTGGTCGGCGCAGAAGGGTGGCTTTGAACATTGGCACCAGGAGGCAAGTGGATACAGGGGTGTTGGACTATTTGTCACGAGCTGCCCATGACGATGGGGAGGAAACGTACTTCCGCAGTCTTGCCCGCTATTTACGGCCCATTCCACGCTCGCTCAGGCTGCGGACCAGAGGTTGCATACAAATTTTGATAGATGCGGCCACACCCCCAAAGAACCCCACTAATATTTTAAAATTATCTTGAACAGTGGCAAATGTCAGCTACCAACCTTCTGGCGGTGCAAGACCTTCCACAGGACCAATCAGAAACTGTGTCAGCACCACCCCCGCAACCTATAGCTCCCCAACAACAGCCTGCACAAAGCACACAACAACCCCAAAACAGGGCAATTTTTGATTTTTCAGCAAATGCCCAATATGACCACTTGAACAGACACATGTTTGGAGGCTGGTCCCAACATGTGTCTGCTCGACATGGCCATATTTGGGGGTCTGACCAAATGGGTCAATCCAGTACCCAGGACTTGATGCCCTTCTACCCTTCACATCAAGTGTTATCTCATACACAGGATCGCAACTTGCAACAACACCCTCAATTTAGATCTGCAATAACACAGGTTGACAGTGTGGTTGGTCAACCACCCAGGCATAGTTCCGCACATGCTGGACACCCGCCATCACCATCACCACCCCCAACCTACCATAACCTGTAATGTTTTGGTTTTTAGTTTTGGCCTGTCATTTGGGCTTTTTTTGTGGCCTAAGTTTTTTGTTACCTTGGCATGTTAAACTGTGTTGTTTATTTGGCTCAAATTACATATGAGAATGAAAATACGTTTTTTGAATACATATATATATATATGTGCTAAGCAGTAAAAATTTGTTCAGAAATCAGAGTGTTATGTATTGGTCCAGCTACATACATGATTTGTCAACTTTACGCACTTACATAATTTCTAAATCAGATACATAATACACAAATTTATGAAGCAAATTATGTGATTTATTAACTTAGAATCTAACTAAAAATTAAGGCAAAACAGCAGTGTCTTGCCAAACCGTAGATCCCTCTGGTGACACAAAAAAATTGGTTAAAACATCACGAACTTTTAGGTCAGAGGGCTGATGACGTGAAGGACGAACACGTGTAGTTGTCAAGACAGTATTTGCATAATCAATGTCATCTGCAGTAGATGATGGTCAATCATGGTCTCTTGTAAAGTTGTGAAGAACAACACATGCTTTAATCACGCCATTTACATTGCCTTCACTCAGTTGGATTGCAGACTGAAGTACCCGCCATTTTGCACTGAGAATGCCGAATGAACACTCGACCAGACGGCGGGAACGGGAAAGACGAAAATTAAAGATTCTGTGCCGGTAGTCCAGGCCTCTCCGTGGATAGGGCCTCATGACGTTCCTTGATAATTGAAACGCCTCATCTGCTACCATCATGTAAGGCAACGCATCCAAATTAGCCCCTGGTATGTGACTTGGGGGTGGGAGATCCATTTCATTGTTGCGCAGCCGCCGACCCATAATGGAAGAACTGAAGACTCTAGAGTCTCCAGTTCTCCCATAGGCCCCAATATCTACAATTATAAACCTGTAGTTGCTGTCGACTAGGGCCAACAGCACTACAGAGAAAAACTGTTTATAATTATAGAATTGGGTCCCTGAACCTGGCGGCTTACGCACACGGATGTGCATTCCGTCAAGTGCCCCAATACAGTGCGGAAACTGGCATGTGTCCTGAAATCCTTGAGCAATACGTAACCAGTCTGTAATTTTGGGTTCAGGCATCACCTCTTGATGGAGTCTTCTCCAGATTTCCGTGCATGTATCCCGCACAATCCCAGAAATTGTAGATTTGCCCAATAAAAACTCTAAATGCAGGGCCGCATATGATAGGCCAGTGGCAAGGAAGCTAAAAGAAAAAAGAATATTGTTTGAAAATATAAAATGATCACAATACAGGGTTATATGGGCCAAAACCAAAATTAAAAAAAAAAAGATTATTAAAACATTAAGGACATGCTATGGCTTTGATCTTTGGCAAAATGAAATGTTAGAAAAGAAGGCAAAATTATGTTGATGTTACTTAACCATTTAAGTATCTAATTTGAATAAGGGGGCTCGACCAAAAAATGATTAGAAAATTGGGACAATTATTATTAAGGCATACCGCAAGGTAAGGATAAGGCACTCCTCAGCTGAAATAGATTTGCGCATCCTGGTGTCCTTCTTCGTGATCCCTGGATGCAAAATCTCCAACAAAATGTCAAAGGTTTGAATCCTCATCCGACAATAGTTGAAGAACTTGTCCGGATTAGTCCTCAGAGCAGCATACAGACGGCTAAAATGGCCTTTATTGATCCGTTGCTTTATAAGTGGATGGACCCACATCCGTCTCCGTCTCCTCAGATCTACAATAACTGGGTATGGCTGGCCAAAACGTTGGGAAAGTACCCAGTTGTAAAGCACACGCTCTGTGGTGGTAAAAGTGAGTAGATCAGACATGTTGCTCATCAATCCGAAGTGCACCAACACAAGCAGGGTCTCTACTGCATAGATTGGTGGGTGGGACCTGTTTTAGGGCCTTTAAATAATGTCCTTGGTGATGATTTAAATGTTTTCTGGTGTAAAATCCGTTATCTGTCCATTTTGCAAGCCTGCGAGAAAATCTCGCCATACGGATGCCATACGGATGTCACACGGATGTCACACGGATCATTTTATGCGAGAAAATCGCATCCTCGCACTGCACACGGATCACTGTTTTGGTAACATTGGTGCGATTCTCGTCCGTGAAAAACAGAATGTTTTTTTATACGTTGTGTGTGTCCCCGGCCTTATAGGAATATACTCACCCTCGGACGCGCCCTGCTTTTTTCCGGCAGCCTTCCTTCCTAAGAATCAGCGCTTGAAGGACCTTCGGTGACGTCGCGGCTTGTGATTGGTCACGTGAGCAGTCACATGGGCGGTCGCGCGACCAATCACAAGCCGCGACGTCATCTAAGGTCCTTCACACGCTGATTCTAAGGAAGGAAGGCAGCCGGTTAGTACCAGGGCGCGTCAGAGGGTAAGTATAGCAATATTTTTTATTTTAATTCTTTATTTTACACTTAAATATGGATCCCAGGGCCTGAAGGAGAGGAAACTCTCCTTCAGACCCTGGGAACCATAGTATCCCATTGCACTGCATTGGGTTTCGTGTTTCGGCCGAACCCGACCCCGACTTTTCTATAGGATCGGCCGATTTCACTCGACCCGACTTTTGAGAAAGTAAAAGTCGCTCAACCCTACTCACAGCTGATGGCTGCAAACCTCAGTTGTCAGCGTTAGCAAGGCGGGTTATCAAGAACAGATGGGTCCCCATACTGTTTTTTTATTATTTAAATAAATAATTTTAAAAAATGATATGGGGTTCCCCCCATTTTGACAACCAGACTTGTTAAAGCAGACAGCTGGGGGCTGGTATTCTCAGGCTGGTAAGAGGCCATGGATACTGCCCCCCTACCCAGCCTAAAAATAGCAGCCCACAGCAGATCATAAAAGGCAAATCTATTAGATATACCAATTCTGGTGCTTTGCCTGGCTCTTTCCACTTGTCCTGTAGTGGTTCAAGTGGGGTTCATATTTGTGGGGTTGATGCTACCTTTGAATTGTCTGGTGAAATCAAGGCCATGGTTTAGTAATGGAGAGGTTTCTATAAGACACCTATTCATTAGTAATCCTATAGTTGAATTGTAAATAAAGACACAGCAAGAATAAAGTCTAAAGAATAAAAACAAAACCCACTTTGTTTTTTCTTTAAAAATAACAAACAAGGTTACAATCATCCAACACCTATTTCATTGAATCCTTCGAGTCTTGTAATGAAACAAAAATAAAGACCAACAATATCCCTCACCTGTCCTTCATTCTGTCCCACTCTGTTAACCATGTATGGGAATTGCTAGTTTTCAACCTTGATGATACCACTGGGGAATGAGCTGCTGTGAGTTCATCAAGAAAATTTCACTACCCTGAATTTGAACTGGGGTGAACTCGACTCTGCACCTTGAGACGTTTTCTCACTGTGCTAGTGGAGATCATATCAGTACATTGGCATGGCTGTCAAAGCAGCCTCAGTGACCTGCGGTAACCTCAATGAGGTTACCACTGCTCACAGATGCTGTTCTCCCAGCATCTCATTCATCAGTGGTTCCCAGCCTGGAAGGCCACATCTTGGCACTAGGCAGATTGAAATCTATTAATCCCCAGACATGGATTACAGCATGGGATAGAACTATGGACAGGTGAGGGATATTTGTTTTTTATTTTTGCTTTATTTCAGGAGATGAGGGACTCAATGGAATGGGCATTAGGTGAGTAGAACTGTTTTTGTTATTTTGAACCCCTTTCCGACATAGTCAGTAATAATACATCTACGCATCCTAGTACTTATTGATGTGGGACAGTCTGTACACGAGCAATCGCTGCCGAGTATCAGCTGATTCTGACAGCTGACACCCGGCACTAAGTGCCAAGAGCAATCCCGCACTGCTCCCGGCACTTTAACCCACAAAATGCTTTGCTTGAACTCGATTGCAACATCCCCGGGAATCAGCAGAGGGATGACAGCCCCTCTGTCCTTGGATTGGAGACCGTGCAGCGTGACGTGGGGTCCCAATCATGGACATGGTGATCCAATGTTGTTATGATGACATGCTCAGTGCATGATCAGCAACTTTCTCTGTCAGTGCAGAGCTGACAGTTTGCATAGCATGGGGATGCTGCTGCATCCTCATGCTATACAAGTGATCAGGCTGCAAAACATGATAGTTCCATAGTGGAGCAAAGTAAAACTGTTAAAGAAAGCAAAAACATAAAACAAAAATTTAAAAATATTAATAAGAAATCAAAAGATATTGTATCCATAAATAAATATTTGCATGAAAAAAACAATAAAAGTACACATATTTGGTGTCACCGCGTCCAGAATGACCCGACCTACAAAACTATAGCACTAGTTAACCCCTTTACTGAACACAATCAAAAATAAATAAAAAACAAGACAAAAAACAATGCTTTATCATCATACCTCCAAACAAAAAGTGAAATAAAACACGATCAAAAAGACAGATGTAAATAAACATGGTACGCTGAAAACTTCATCTTGTCATGCAAAAAACAAGCAGCCATACAGCTCCATCAGCAGAAAAATAAAAAAAGTTATAGCTCTCATAATAAAGTGATACAAAAATAATAATTTTTCCTATAATAGTTTTTATTGCGTAAAAGCGAGAGAAAAAAGCAATATAAATATGGTATCGCTGTAATTATACTGATCCGAAGAATAAAACTGCCTTATCAACTTTACCACATGCAGAACGACATAAACACTCCCCACAAAATAATTCCTGAATTGTTGGTTTTGTTCATTCTGTCTCCCAAAAATCAGAATAGAGAGCGATCAAAAAATGTAATGAGTCTGAAAATGGTGCCAATAAAAACGTCAACTCCTGATGCAAACACTATTTTTTTGCAATAAAAAGCATCTTTCAGTGTGTGACAGAAGTCAAACATAAAAACCTGATATAAATCTGGTATGGCTGTAATTGCACTGACCCGAAGAATAAAGTTGCCAAATCATTTATACCACATGAGGAATAGTGTAAAAAATAAAACCAATTCTTTACCTGCTGTTGATTTTTTCTTTCTGCCTCCCAAAGATTGGGTAAGGCTTGGCATGCATCTATCCTGAGCTCTGCGCTGAGCACTTTCACCAGATTTTCTAAGTAAATATCTGAAAAACGTGATTCAAATGGAACCTCTGGAGGAAGATTACCAGTAATGAGGCAGATAGAGGCATTGTGGACACCGTCTGACCTGTGATTCGGTGGTGTCCGTCTTTTTAGGATTGCATAAATGCCGTTGGCCACAGTTTACTGCACTTCTGAGATGAAGGACAACAGTAAATAGAGGCCTTTTCTGCCTCAATATATAAATAATGGATCCCTCAGGGGTTTCATCTAAATCTTGTCACTAAGAGATTTAGATGGAAACCCCAAAGTAAGTGCTCAGCGGATAAATGTGATCCCAAATGTTATGTAAAATGTTCCCAATAAAAGCTTCAACCCTATCCACAAAAAAGCAAGTCTCCACTGAAATCTGTCATCGGTTAACGGAAATATAGGGGGAGTCCATGTTACTGGTAGTACAAAGGCTCTGGAAAAGTGAAATGGCTCCTCAACCACCAAAAGAAATTCAGCAAATTCTCGGTTCCCAAATCCAAATGCTTCCTTCCTTCTGAGCCCCACACTGTACCTACAGCACATATAGCGTCCAAGTGTTTGGCATTTCTGAAGCAATGACCTGCCAAACTTACAGGTGTATGTCTCCAGGAGCAAGGGTGGAGCTTAATGTACTGGAGACTGCAACATACTGGTCACTACAATGTACTGGTCACTACAATGGCAGTTTGCAATTTTCACTCTGCAATATTCATTGCTGCTTGTTGATGGAAAAAACACATGGAGTCAAAATTGTCACTATACCTGTAGATAAATTCCCAAAGGAGTATAATTTCGAAAATGGGGTCACTTGAGGAGAGATTCTGCTCTTCTAGCAATTAAGAGCTGTGAATGTGGAGTCCACAATCTGTTCTAGAAAAATCTGCACTTCATGAGGCAAATAACGCTCCATTCCTCCTGAGTCTCTCCATATGGTTAAGTAGTACTGTGCAGCCACATATGGGGTATTGCCACATTCAGTAGAGATAGTGGAGCAAATTATGGTGGCATTTACCCACTTCTTTGGAGAAAATGTATAATCTGGGACTAAAACAAAATTTTGATGGCAAAAATGTAGTTATTTTTTCTTCACTGACGAATGGTATAAACTTCTGTGATACACCTGTTGTGTGAATATGATCACTGCACCCCTAAATAAACTCATTGAGGAGTGTATTTTGTAAAATGGGGTCATTTATGGGGGGTTATGCTGTTCTGGCACCTCATGAGCTCTTCCAGTGTGTCAAGGCACCTGCAAACCATAACATTAAAATCTGGCGCTCCTTGCCTTCTGAGCTTTGCACTGTGACTGAAAAATATTTCAACCATAGCCAAAAAATATATTCTTATTTAACATCAGAGATACGTGGTTCATTGGCTATATAACCCTCCAATTCCAAATTGGGACTAATAGATGCCTCTCCATTACTAAGCCGTGGGCTTGATGTCAACACACAATTCAAAGGTGACATCAACCGTACAAATATGAACCCCACTTGCCAGCGCTACAGGGCAAGTGGGAAGAGTCGGGCAAAGAGCCCGAATTGGTGCATCTAATATATGTGCCTTTTCCGGGTGGCTGCAGGCTGTTATGTTTAGGCTGGGGGGCTATGTCCATGGCCCCTTACCAGAATGAGAATACCAGCCTCTAGCTGTCTTCTTTAGCAAGCCCGGTTGTTGAAATTGACTGTGCTCTAATTATTTACATAGAGCACAGTTGCTGGCTGATGAATACTCCCATCAGTCGCTGCCTGTTCTCGCCGTTATTAGCAGCAGCACACAGCAAGCTGCAGCAATTGACATCTGTGTTTCATCATCATCAGAGATGTACTGCTATGACCATTTGCACTACCCCTCCCATGCACTCATCCTCCAGCAGAACAAGTGGTCCGGCATCAGTGCACTCAATCTCTTGCAATTGTGGGGTAAGGCCAGGTGGATATCCCATGACCACAGCCAGCAGAGTCATCAATAAGCAGGAGCAACTGCTACATGACTTGGGGTTAAGACTGCTTGCCTGATTTGCAAGGCAGGAGGTGAAAAACAGATGTCCATGGACCGCAGACACAAAATCTATGCTGTTTGGCAGGGAACCTAGGGGAAGACAAAGTGAAGGAACTGAAGGCTATCTCAGCCAACCAATTTAAATCCACCTCTACTTTTTCTGGCCTCACCAGTCATTCATTTAGATTAATTACATATTTGCAGGTTTTGCTTAAAGGGAAGGTACCGCGTTTGTAGATCATTAATAAATCAATGTTATATAGCATAACATGCTGTTATAACCAAGCTTTGATTGTATTTGAAACATATTGTGTATGTTATAGGAGTTTAAAGAAGCACTTGAGGCTAACATCATGCTTTCACAGTAGCAGCATGACACTATAAGTGTCATAATATGGCATCCCATGGTCATAGGAGATAACAGACGGACTCCGACCCTATCTATCCTAATAGAATTGTCACTGCTGTGAACTGGGCACCATCCTCTGTTGGCTGCACAATTCACAGTAGTGGGAGTGTTCTGCTGTCATACTCATGGAGCCCTTGGATCTGCTAACATAAGCAGTACTGCTTCCAGCAGAACAGATCCTAGATTGACAGGAGTAAAATGCAGGAGAAAAGCTGGGGCAGAGTATCAGAGACTGCAAAAGACATCAAGGAGGAACAGTGTATCATTAGCATTATCTGAGCAGGAGCTGTCACCTGCTCAGCAGGAGCTGTGATTAATCCCATGGATAAGATAAGAAGTAGGTGCAGGCATTGTGGAGGGGGTGAGAGATACATGTATTCTGGGTGAGAGAGACATATGAAGACTGATGGGAGAGAGAGAGAGACAGTAACTGCAGATCACCCACAAAATGGCGCTGCACTGTGATGCTACTCTTCATTCTGCCCCAGGGATACTAGAACACCCAAAAGGGGAGGGAAATGGTGATGTCGGCAGTTTCTGCACACATTTTCCAGCTAACAGTAATGCTGGTAAGCCTTACTACAGCTGCTTGAGGTCTAAAACAGAAAATGCTCCCCCTAGTGGAAATTATTTATATTTGTAAAATAATATATATTTTTTATATAGAAATCTTTGCAAACAGTGCAAACATTGCATTAATACATTTTAACTACTATTTTAAGCTTAATTTCACAAAAAACAAACTATAAGAAAACTGGTGGCACCTTCCCTTTAAAGCACATTAGTTCCTTCAACCAAAAAAAACCCTTAACAAAACAAATAACAGGAGGTAGGAACAACACAGCAAGGAAAAACTGCAATAGGCCACAGTATAGTTGGTAGCTGTATAGTTGGCAAATTAGAATATTGAACAGGTATGTAAAGTAAAACATGTGTATAATGTTTTTTATTTCTTTAACTAATGTTATAATCTGTTGAAAAAAACTTAGTCAAAAATGATATGCTGGCTAGAAGGTACACTTATGAAAATGAACTGTGCACTCATATCTCTAGAGTGTAAAAGCTTAAAGTGGCATTGCTTGGTAAGCCCTTATCTTTTTATACTGGCTCTGATAGTCCCACTGTCATGCCGTTCTGTCTGTTTCTGGTTTTCGGCATGACAATGCATATGTTTGCTTTAACCCTCTACTCTTTTCCCCCTAATTTGAGCTGGGATACTGTTGGCTGTTACCTGGATTGAGCCTTCTCAGTTCCCTGCTGTGCTGCGCAGCCGTACATGGTGGTTAGGTCTTTTCTGCTGTAGGACCATCCGCATGTGCGGTCCCTGGTTGCTGCTGTGAAGCTGTCCACCGGTTGTGAGTTCATTTGCAGCTGCTGCATGACTTACCACATGGGTCAGTGCTTGCAGTCACAGCCAGGTGCCCTTAGCCTCAGTTCCTGCACTGGTTGTGCTGTAATGGTTTCTGTTTGTGCTTAGGGTGTGCGCGGCCACACCTCCCCTGCTTTTATCAGGGTGAGGGTGTGTACTTCAAATGCTGTCCCCAGCCAATTGCTGAGGGGCAGCTCCTATATAAAGTCCCCCTGCCCTATGGGCGGACCTGAGCTACTCACTAAGCTCCTGAACTTTGCTATGTGTGTTTGTGTTCCTGCATCTCTTCTGTCTATGTTTTGTTACCAAAGTCCTTGCCTTGATTTCTGTTTTGTCCTGTTCTGGCGCCTGTCCTGGAGGCGGTATATCCAGACCCGAATCCTTGTTCCTGTACTTGTCCTGTACCTGAACCTGTCCGAACTGTATCTGATGAGATTATGTTCCTGGAATCCCTCTGCATCTGGAGCCTCACTCACAGTGACTTTGAGTCTCTTGAAACTGGTGTTTCTGCTGAGCATCTACTACTCTGTGCTCTGACTACCATGCAGTGTTAACCCCCTCTGGCTCATGTCCAGTACAGCGGTGCTTGCACCATCACACTGGAGTTCCTTCCTAGGTCCGATGCCCGTAGCCTGATGACCCCAGTCTGGAACCTGATGACCGCTGTCTGAAGCTTGGAGCCTGATGTCTCTGGTGGTGCCTGTAGGTCGGATGTCCGGAACCAAACGACTCCTGTCTGATGTCTGCCGGTGACCCTGGGTCCAGATGTCCTGATGTCCTGTCTGTACCCTGATGTCCTGTCTGTGTCTTGATTACCTCATGGACCCTGATGTCCTGATATCCTGTCTGTTCCCTGATGTCCTGATGTCTTCCCTGTGTCTGATATCCTGATGTAACTGGTGCCCTGGGCTGCCACGCCAGTTTCCCAACCGACTACCTGGGCTGCCACGTCAGTGTCCCAGATGTCTATCCGGTGTCCTTGATGTCCTGATTTAACCTGATTACCTGGGCTGCCACGCCAGTGTCCCAGCTGATGACCTGGGCTGCCACGCCAGGGTCCCAGATGTTTGTCCAGTATTCCTGTGTCCTGATGCCCTGCCTGTGTCCTGATGTCCTGAGGTCTTTCCTGAGTCCAGACGTCCTGATGTCCTGTCTGTATCCTGATATCTTGCCTGCGCCCTGATGTCCTCATGTACCCTGATGTCCTGCCTGGGTCCTGATGTCCCGCCTATGTGTGCCTCGGTGATCCATTGGTGCCTTGGGGTCCACTGGGTGCTACCCTTCTGGTGGTGTGGAATCGGGAGTCTGACATCGTCATGTTTTGTTTATGTACTGTGTGACTTTACTTTAGTAAACTTTACTTTCTCTATACCTGAAGCTGTGCGGTGTAATCAAGTCCTACGTGTCTTTCCTTGTCCACATGCTCAGCTGCCACAGAACCCCGGTCTCTGCCCTCCCTTAGTTCAGGTAGGCCCGGGTCCCCCTCTGCAGTTTGTCCCCGGGGAACGCGCACCCCATGCCTTCTAAGGTTGGTCGGCTTGGGTGCGTCTAAGGGCTGGGCCGCATTGGCGGCCACAGCTGACCATGACACCCAACTTTTTGACTGTTGTGATAGGAGCAAAGCATAATGTAAAAGCCCATTTGACCATACCTGATATCAAAAGTCTGCTCTTTGTCTCATCCAATTTTCAGCAATGTGTGAAATGATGACAATTTTTTTTTTTAATTCATGCAAATTTAATTCATAGATTGTTTGATTTTGCAGGGACCATACAATTTCAGGGAATCTGACTCTAAGTCAATCTACGTTGGAGTGATTAGTTTGTGTCTAGTGTGCATGTCTGTTATGAACTCCTATTGTGTAATGCATTTTCCTTTAAGAACTTTTTTCTATAATTGCACTTGAAAACTTTTTTTGATTAGTCTTGTGAATAAGGATCTTTGTGCATAGAATAAAAGATGTTAACATCTCACTTATTTTTTTCCAGGAGCAATCAGTGAGATATGTTTTGTATTTTTGCCCTACAGTAGTTATTATACTCTTTGTGTGTTCAATACAAAAGTTGCAACCACCTAAGTGGATGCAAATTTCACTTGTCAAATGAAACAATTTTTAATCATATGCTAAAACATCTGTAACAATACATGTGATAATTCAAGATAAAAAATCTCTATTATTAACATTTATCTTTAAAGAAGAGAAGTTAGAATAACTGAGTTATGGTCATTTTATTGGTAGATATTTAGGTTCCTAAAAAATGATTTACTTTTATTTTAAGAAAAGGAATAAATACCAATATGAATCATAAAGAGGTTTAAGTTTATATTTTTTTCTGCCCTGCTCAAAAAAAAACAAGATCCAGACTAATCTATTTTTTTACTAACAATGGAGATTAAGATATCATGCTTTGATTTTCTGCAGTTTTCAACAGCATTATCGTCAACAAAACAAAATATGATGCACACTAGGCCTAAAAATCATGGTTTCCCTATAACTGTCTCCGTAATAGTACTTCTGCACTATGATAGAGTTTTAAGTGTCTGAGTACAGACTATATATCTTGGTACCGTGTTAGCCAGTAGATAGAAAAATATTTAGAATTGAGAGTCCTCAGTGGTTGATACCTTTTAATGGCTAACTGAAAAGGTGGTAACAAATTGCAAGCTTTCGAGACTACACAGGTCTCTTCATCATGCAAAGACTAAAACAAATTTTGAAGAATCACATATTTATGCACAACATAGAGAAAAAAAAGGGAGAAAACCATGGATAAGACAGGTGACATGAAGCAGAATTATCATGAGTGATAAACAGTTATGTCCATAAATATTGGGCCAGCTCTTAGATAAGGAATGTTTTATTGTCCTCTGATTAGGGTCTCTGTTGTGATGAGCCCTCATAGTCTGAGGGGCAAGTTCCTTAGTTGATGTAAAAAGACATAAATCCGTGCGACACATTCATTCCTGCATTAAGATTCTCAAAGGTCATCATCAGTTTATATTCCCAGACTCTTCTGTCTCTCTGAGATTTGAAGCTACCTTTTAACACAAGTAATTTCATGTCCATAATGTTATGATTTGGGAGAAAAAAATGTATTGCCACAGGTAGATCCATTCTTTTTTCTCTTATTGTATGGTGATGAGAGTTCATCCTTGTTCTCAGTTTCTGCCCTGTTTCCCCCACATACAGACCCCCAGTTGGACATTTAGTACAAATAATTAGGTAAACCACATTAGAAGTGACGCAGCTGATAGTACCTGGTATCTTGTAGTCCTGATGTGAATTGGGGATCTTTATCTTGTCCGTGGTCATTATAAATGGACAGGTTTTACATTTTTTCTGATTGCAAGGAAAGGTGCCTTCAGCTGTTGGAGAGGACAGGGAGCTCTTGACAATGATGCTTCTTAGATTTGGGTGCTGCCTAAAGCACAATAGTGGGGGGTCTGGAAAAATGGATTGTATGCGGGCATCTTTTTGCAGTAAAGGTTGTATTTTCCGTGCAGCTCCCCTTAGCACCTCCAGATTTGGATTGTACTAGAGGTACCCGGTTATTTTCTTCTTTGTAATGTAGCAGGTGATTCCTTGATATTCTGGTGGCTCTTGTAATCTGGTTTTCAATTGTTCTTGGATGGTAGCTCTTATTCAAAAAGGTCTTTCTGAGGCGACCAAGGTGTTCGCCCCTATCCATTGGGTTGGAACATATACGATTGAGTACAGACTGTAATGAATAGTCCAAATAATACCACATACATGGAGAAATATTGCCACACCATGACCAGGCGACAAATTACCACTACATAGTGACCGAATACTACAATACTGATCATCAATACAAACCACAATACTAACAACACTTACTACCACCAGTGACATTATACACAGTATCTTTGTATATAGTGTCAGTGTATAGGTAATACAGTGATCACCAGTGACATTATATACAGGAGCTCTGCATATAGTGTCAGTGCACAGGTAATACAGTGATCACCAGTAACATTATACACAAGAGCTCCATATGTAGTGCCAGTGTACAGGTACTACAGTGATCACCAGTGATATTATATACAGGAGCTCTGTATATAGTGTCATTGTGCAGGCAATACAGTGATCACCAGTGCCATTACACAGAGGAGCTCTGTATATAGTGTCAGAGTAAAGGTAATACAATGATCACCAGTGACATTATACACAGGAGCTCTGTATATATTGTCAGTGTGCAGATAATACAGTGATAACCGGTGACATTACACACAAGAGCTCTGTATATAGTGTAAGTGTATGTTAGGTCTCGAGTTCCCGCTTCTGCACAGGGGGAATCTCGAGCCATCTCCGCTGCGGTCTCCCATTCTTATCCAGCCGCAGTGGAGCCTGCTCAGCAGGGACGTCAGTCCCAGCGTCTTGCTCAGTCTCACTCTGTACAGAGAGTTACTGCTGCTTCTTCAGCTTCTGCCATTAAAGCCAGTGCTGGTCAGCAGCGAGCGGATTTCTCTGGGACTAAGTCCTTGTCTGCACACACTGAGCATGCCCAGGGCAAGATCTCCCGTTGGAGATCGAGGGTCAGGTGCTCAGGCTCTGCAGCACATTCCATTGGTCCTCTTGGCAGGTCTTGGAAGGGCAAAGTTTCTGTGGCCACTTCCTGTGCTGCAGCTATATAAACTGCGCATGACCGCACGGCCATGCGCTAGTGTACAATTGTTAATGTGTGTATGTTGTGAGTGCAAGTTGTCCTTGGATACCCCTACCCTATTGAATGTCTGTTCGGGGAAGGTGTATGGCTGCTATCTAGCGCCCGACTTATCCTACTGCACGAATCACACATTACAGCGTCCAGTTGCTGTGACCGCCTGTACGGCGCCGTGCACTTCCTCTGTGATTTCCTTACCCAAGCCTGGGTGGTTAGTGGCGTTCGTCAGTGCGGCACCGCATGCACTCTTGTGCCTTAATATTGTTATACAGTTTCCTTACACACCCAGTTGCGGTGTTGTGCCAGCAAGGGTCTAATCGGACTTCAATCCTAGTTGGGGTTGAGTTCGCTGACTACTTGCTCGCGCTCTATGTGCGGTACCGCGGTCCTGTGACGCACCAGGATCGCTTCCTTCACGCTGGGTGAAGTTTAACCCACGTGTGTATACTTATGAGTACCGTCATATAGTCCGTCATTACTTGGCAGCAGGTTCCATCTCTGCACGGTGGACCCCGGGCTGCGAACGCACCATACTCTATCTGTCATATTATTTGGTGCGTTCCGCTAGCCCTAACATTACACTAGCGCCAGGGTCTGGCTAGTAATGACGGACAAAGAGCAATCCTTGCGGTATATCCAGCAGCTGGAGGGTAGGTTGGCGGCTCTTGAGAGCGCAACCTCAGCTGTGGATGTTACCGCAGTTGCTGTACAGGCTGCTAGCGTGGCTGCAGCAACCCTGTCCATTGCCACCCCTGCTCCGACATTTTCTCGCCTCCCGCTGCCAGAAAAATTTTCTGGTGATAGCAAATTTTGCAGGGGATTTGTGAGTCAGTGCTCTATTCACCTCGAGCTCCTGGCTGCACGTTTTCCCACAGAGCGGGCTAAGGTGGGATTTATAGTGTCTCTCTTGTCAGACAGGGCGTTGGAATGGGCTACGCCGCTGTGGGAGCGTGGCGATCATGTGGTGCAGAGTGCTCCGCTGTTTCTGAGCACTCTGAAACAGGTCTTTTTAGGACCTCAAGTCACCCATGATACTGCACTCCAACTGCTGGCATTAACTCAGGGTGAGTCCTTGGTCAGTCATTTTGCCGTCCAATTCCGCACTTTAGCCTCTGAGCTGGATTGGTCGGATAAAGCTCTTATCCCCACATTTTGGAGGGGCCTGGCTGACCACGTTAAGGATGCTCTGGCCACTAGGGAGGTTCCTGCCACACTGGAGGAGTTAATAACTGTCTCCACTCGAATTGACCTCCGTTTTAACGAGCGGAGGTTAGAGCGAGCCCAGTGTAGGCAGAGGTTTCGGCTGGCTCCTACCTTCGCCAAACCTCTGGAATCTCCGGTCCTGGTTCCTGAGTCACATGAGGCCAGGGAAGTGTCACAAGCGGGATCTAAGTCCCGGACCGCTTGTGCACTCAAGGTCTGTCATGTTTGCCAGCTGTCAGGACATCTAGCCACCAGATGTTCTCAGCGGTCAAGGAAACGTCAGCATCTAGTGGTAGTAGGTGGAGGTACACTAGACACGGCGACGTTTGCCTCTAAATTGTCCTTTAAGGGGACAATTACTATAGGCTCATTCTCCCACTCGGTAGAGCTCTGCATGGGTTCTGGAGCGGAGGGCAATTTTATGTCTTCTGCCTTCGCCCAACGTCACGCAATACCCCTGGTTATGCTAGCTCAACCAGTAACGGTACGAGTGGTGAATGGGTCGACACTGCCCTCACAGATTACACACCAGACCATCCCTTTTACTCTGTCCATGTCGCCATCTCATCAGGAGATTATATCTCTGCTCATCATTCCTGAGGGAATTGATGAGGTCCTGTTGGGAATACCTTGGCTACGGTACCACTCTCCTCATATCGAGTGGTCCTCTGGCAGAATCCTGGGATGGGGCGAATCTTGTGGTGGTAGGTGTCAGAGGGAGTGCGTTCAGGTTGCTACTACTGAGGTATCCGCAGATCTTTCCTCTCTCCCCAAGCAGTATTGGTCTTATGCAGACGTGTTCTCCAAAAAGGCGGCGGAGATCCTTCCGCCCCATCGCCCCTATGACTGTCCTATTGATCTCTTGCCTGGTGCTGAGCCTCCCCGGGGTCGAGTCTATCCGCTATCTCTCCCGGAGACGGAGGCAATGTCACAGTACATCCAGGAAAATCTGGCAAGAGGATTCATTAGGAAGTCAGTGTCACCTGCTGGGGCAGGGTTCTTCTTCGTGCAGAAGAAGAATGGGGAATTGCGTCCATGCATAGACTACAGGGGTCTTAATGCCATCACCGTTAAAAATAAGTATCCTTTGCCCTTGATATCTGAGCTCTTCGATAGGCTTCGGGGAGCAAGGGTATTTACTAAACTAGATCTGCGGGGTGCTTACAACCTGATTCGCATCCGTGAGGGGGACGAATGGAAGACGGCTTTTAACACCAGGGATGGGCACTATGAATATCTGGTGATGCCCTTCGGGCTCTGTAATGCCCCAGCCATTTTCCAAGACTTTGTGAACGATATCTTCCGGGATATGCTTTCCACCTCGGTCGTAGTCTATCTGGATGATATTCTCATCTACTCTCCAGATATTGACTTCCACCGGAGAGATGTTTGCAAAGTCTTCGACCTCCTACGGGCAAACTCCCTCTATGCCAAGTTGGAGAAGTGTATGTTTGAGCAGGAGTCCTTACCTTTCCTAGGCTACATCATCTCTGCCCAGGGATTGGCTATGGATCCTGCCAAACTACAGGCTGTGATGGACTGGCAGGAACTCCATTCTCTCAAAGCGGTGCAGCGCTTTATGGGGTTCATTAATTATTATCGCCAGTTCATTCCGCACTTCTCAGCTTTGGTAGCTCCCTTGGTTGCCCTCACCAAGAAGGGGGCAAATCCCCAATTGTGGTCTGAGGAGGTCTCCAAGGCTTTTAACTCTATAAAGTCACACTTCGCTAGCGCTCCCATCCTACATCGCCCCGATGTTGATAAGCCATTTATCATGGAGGTGGATGCCTCTTCTGTTGGTGCTGGAGCAGTCCTCTTCCAAAAGGATGCTCAAGGTCGGAAGCATCCCTGCTTCTTTTTCTCCAAGACCTTCTCACCAGCAGAGAGGAATTATTCCATCGGGGACAGGGAGTTGCTAGCCATGAAGTTGGCTTTCTCGGAGTGGAGACATCTCTTGGAGGGAGCACGTTTTCCCTTCCAAGTCTTCACAGACCATAAAAATTTGGTGTACCTGCAGACAGCCCAGCGGTTGAATTCTCGCCAGGCCAGATGGTCCTTATTCTTCTCCCGGTTTCATTTCACCCTCCATTTTCTTTCTGGGGAGAAGAACATTCGGGCCGACGCTCTCTCTCGCTCCGTTGTGTCATCTGCGGAGGAGGAGGAGGAGCCTCGGCTTATTGTCCCCACCGAGAGCTTGAGAACTGTGGCCCCGGTTTCGCTAGAGAGTTTGCCCCCGGGCAAGACTTTTGTTCCATCCAGTTTGCGACCGGAGGTTCTCTCTTGGGCACACTCGTCCAGGGTGGGTGGACATTTTGGTACCAAAAGGACATCTGAGTTACTGGCGAGGACATACTGGTGGCAGCATATGGCTCGTGATGTCGCAGAGTATGTTCGGGCGTGTGTCTCTTGCGCCAAGAACAAGACTCCTCGGCAACGGCCAGCTGGTTTGCTTTATCCTCTGCCGGTGGCGGACAGGCCCTGGGAGATGGTCGGGATGGACTTTGTGGTGGGCTTACCCAAGTCTCGTAATTGCACCATTATCTGGGTGATCACCGACCATTTTTCCAAAATGGTGCACTTGGTGCCTCTTCCACGGCTACCTTCTGCACGGGCGTTGGCTGTCTTGTTCGTTAAGCATATCTTTCGCCTACACGGTATGCCAGACAAAATTGTTAGTGACCGGGGTCCCCAGTTTGCGTCTCGATTCTGGAGAGAGCTTTGTCGTCTACTCTGTATTGAGTTGAATCTCTCTTCGGCATATCATCCCGAGACGAATGGGTTGGTAGAGAGGGCCAACCAGACCTTGGTCACATATTTACGACATTTTGTTTCTGCCAGGCAGGATGACTGGGCATCCTTGCTACCGTGGGCAGAGTTTGCACTTAACAATGCCGTAGCCGACTCCACTGGTCAGACTCCATTCCTCCTAAATTACGGCCAGCATCCGCGTGTTCCTGTGCCCATGCCTGTGTCTTCTGCTGACTCCAGGGTGGCAGACTGGGCTGTGGAGGCACGGGACATTTGGGACCGCACGCAGGATGCCATTCGGGCCTCCAAGGAGAGAATGAGGTCCTCCGCCGATGTTCATCGGCGCCCCGCTCTGACCTTTGCTCCTGGCGACTTGGTGTGGCTCTCCGCCCGTAACATCAGGCTGCGAGTTGAGTCCACTAAGTTTGCTCCTCGCTACTTGGGTCCCTTCAAGGTTCTCGAACGGGTTAATCCTGTGGTCTACCGTTTGGCTCTTCCTCCACGCTTGGGTATCACCGACACCTTTCATGTGTCCCTCTTGAAACCCGTGTACATGTCCCGGTTTTCCGAGTCATCTGCCGGGACATCGGCTTCGTCTACGGACGATTACGAGGTGAACGCTATTTTGGGGTCCAAGGTGGTACGCGGCAAAAAGTTCTATCTAGTGGATTGGAAGGGTTATGGCCCAGAGGACAGGTCATGGGAGCCTGCTGAAAACATTCAGTCCCCGCAGCTCATTGCTGCCTTCGAGCGTAGCGAGGCCCAAGGAGGGGGGGCCCCTAGGAGGGGGGGTAATGTTAGGTCTCGAGTTCCCGCTTCTGCACAGGGGGAATCTCGAGCCATCTCCGCTGCGGTCTCCCATTCTTATCCAGCCGCAGTGGAGCCTGCTCAGCAGGGACGTCGGTCCCAGCGTCTTGCTCAGTCTCACTCTGTACAGAGAGTTACTGCTGCTTCTTCAGCTTCTGCCATTAAAGCCAGTGCTGGTCAGCAGCGAGCGGATTTCTCTGTGACTAAGTCCTTGTCTGCACACACTGAGCATGCCCAGGGCAAGATCTCCCGTTGGAGATCGAGGGTCAGGTGCTCAGGCTCTGCAGCACATTCCATTGGTCCTCTTGGCAGGTCTTGGAAGGGCAAAGTTTCTGTGGCCACTTCCTGTGCTGCAGCTATATAAACTGCGCATGACCGCACGGCCATGCGCTAGTGTACAATTGTTAATGTGTGTATGTTGTGAGTGCAAGTCGTCCTTGGATACCCCTACCATATTGAATGTCTGTTCGCGGAAGGTGTATGGCTGCTATCTAGCGCCCGACTTATCCTACTGCACGAATCATACATTACAGCGTCCAGTTGCTGTGACCGCCTGTACGGCGCCGTGCACTTCCTCTGTGCTTTCCTTACCCAAGCCTGGGTGGTTAGTGGCGTTCGTCAGTGCGGCACCGCATGCACTCTTGTGCCTTAATATTGTTATACAGTTTCCTTACACACCCAGTTGCGGTGTTGTGCCAGCAAGGGTCTAATCGGACTTCAATCCTAGTTGGGGTTGAGTTCGCTGACTACTTGCTCGCGCTCTATGTGCGGTACCGCGGTCCTGTGACGCAACAGGATCGCTTCCCTCACGCTGGGTGAAGTTTAACCCACGTGTGTATACTTATGAGTACCGCCATATAGTCCGTCATTACTTGGCAGCAGGTTCCATCTCTGCACGGTGGACTCCGGGCTGCGAACGCACCATACTCTATCTGTCATATTATTTGGTGCGTTCCGCTAGCCCTAACAGTGTATAGGTACTGCAGTGATCACTGGCGACATTATACACAGGAGCTCTGTATCTTGTTACACTATGTCAGATGAAGAAGAAAAGTGACGTGTTGCCACCCTGCACAGTTACAGGACCTACTTTTTGTTCCCTCCATGGAAAACAGTTTCCTATAAAATAAAGTATATTGAAGTAGTAATAATGTTCCCAATTGAACCCTAAAGAAATTATGTTCCCCACTTGTCACCATAAACTAATATAGAATGTTCCTCATTCTGTCCCTCGAATAGAAATTAAATCCCTTATCTAGACCCCCTTTGTTTAATAATCTCGCCCAGCCTAGCCCCCTATATTTTATTATATGCTCCAGCCTGGCCCCACATATATGCAACCTAGCCCCCCATATAAATCCATCCTGGCCCCTCCCTATATATCCATTCTCCCCCCCGTACATATGCATCCTGGTCCCTTGTCCTGCCCCCCTCCCCATAAATCCATCTTGGCCCCCCATCTATACATATATGCATCCTGCCTGTACCATATATATGCATCCTGGTTCCTCATATATCCATTCTGGTTCCTTGTCCTACATCTCCCCCATATATCCATCCTGGCCCCATATATATATATATATTCTGGCCCCCTCATATATATCCATTCTGCCACCTCCATATATCCATCCTACCCCCATATATCCATCCTGCCCCCCATACCCATCCTGCCCCCATATATCCATCCTAGCCGCCCCATATATGCATGCTGGCCAACCATATATGTGCATCCTGGTCCCTTGTCCTGCCCCCCATAAATCCATCCTGCCCCCCATAAATCCATTCTTTGCTGTAGGAAGGCAAAGTTTGACCAGCTTAGAGATGCCCTTAATCTGGTAGACTGGGACAATATCCTCAGAAATAAGAATACAGATAATAAATGGGAAATGTTTAAGAACATCCTAAATAGGCACTGTAAGCGGTTTATACCTTGTGGGAATAAAAGGACTAGAAATAGGAAAAACCCAATGTGGCTAAACAAAGAAGTAAGACAGGCAATTAACAGTAAAAAGAAAGCATGTGCACTACTAAAGCAGGATGGCACCATTGAAGCTCTAAAAAACTATAGGGAGAAAAATACTTTATCTAAAAAACTAATTAAAACTGTCGAAAAGGAAACAGAGAAGCACATTGCTAAGGAGAGTAAAACTAATCCCAAACTGTTCTTCAACTATATCAATAGTAAAAGAATAAAAACTGAAAATGTAGACCCCTTAAAAAATAGTGAAGAAAGAATGGTTGTAGATGACGAGGAAAAAGCTAACATATTAAACACCTTCTTCTCCACGGTATTCACGGTGGAAAATGAAATGCTAGGTGAAATCTGAGGAAACAATGAAAACCCTATATTAAGGGTCACCAATCTAACCCAAGAAGAGGTGCGAAACCGGCTAAATAAGATTAACCCCTTTCTGCCATTAGACGTACTATTCCGTCCATGTGGGGTGGGCTTTACTTCCCAAGGACGGAATAGTACGTCATAGGCGATCGGCCGTGCTCACGGGGGAAGCGCGGCCGATCACGGCCGGGTGTCAGCTGCTTATCGCAGCTGACATCCGGCACTATGTGCCAGGAGTGGTCACGGACCGCCCCCGGCACATTAACCCCCGGCACACCGCGATCAAACATGATCGCGATGTGCCGGCAGTGCAGGGAAGCATCGCGCAGGGAGGGGGCTCCCTGCGGGCTTCCCTGAGCCCCCCGCAGCAACGCGATGTGATCGCGTTGCTCCGGGGGTCTCCTACCTTCCCCCCTGCCGCAAGTCCTGGATCCAAGATGGCCGCGGATCCGGGTCCTGCAGGGAGGGAGGTGGCTTACCAAGTGCCTGCTCAGAGCAGGCACTTGGTAACGCTGCAGCACTCTGAGACAGAGATCGGTGATCTGTCAGAGTGCTGTGCAAACTGGCAGATCACCGATCTGTATTGTCCCCCCCGGGACAAAGTAAAAAAGTTCAAAAAATTTTTTACAAGTGTGTAAAAAAAAAATAATAATAATCCAAAATAATGAAAAAAAAAAAAATTATTCCCATAAATACGTTTCTTAATCTAAATAATAAAAAAAAACAATAAAAGTACACATATTTAGTATCGCCGCGTCCGTAACGACCCGACCTATAAAACTGTCCCACTAGTTAACCCCTTCAGTAAACACCGTAAGAAAAAAAAAAAAAACGAGACAAAAAACAACGCTTTATTATCATACCGCCGTACATAAAGTGGAATAACACGCGATGAAAAAGAAGGATATAAATAACCATGGTACCGCTGAAAGCGTTATCTTGTCCCGCAAACAACGAGCTGCCATAAAGCAACATCAGCAAAAAAAAAAAATTATAGTCCTCAGAATAAAGCGATGCAAAAATAATTATTTTTTCTATAAAACAGTTTTTATCGTATAGAAGCGCCAAAACATAAAAAAAAGATATAAATGAGGTATCACTGTAATCGTACTGACCCGAAGAATAAAACTGCTTTATCAATTTTACCAAACGCGGAACGGTATAAACGCCTGCCCCAAAAGAAATTCATGAATAGCTGGTTTTTGATAATTCTGCCTCACAAAAATCAGAATAAAAGGCGATCAAAAAATGTGACGTGCCCGAACATGTTACCAATAAAAACGTCAACTCGTCCCGCAATAAACAAGACCTCACATGACTCTGTGGACTCAAATATGGAAAAATTATAGCTCTCAAAATGTGGTAACGCAAAAAATATTTTTTGCAATAAAAAGCGTCTTTCAGTGTGTGACGGCTGCCAATCATAAAAATCCACTAACAAAAGCTATAAATAGTAAATAAAAACCCCCTTCATGACTCCCTTAGTTAGGGAAAAATAAAAAAATTAAAAAAATGTATTTATTTCCATTTTCCCATTAGGGCTAGGGTTAGGGCTAGGGTTAGGGTTAGGGCTAGGGTTAGGGCTAGGGTTAGGGCTAGGGTTAGGGTTAGGGCTAGGGTTAGGGCTAGGGTTAGGGCTAGGGTTAGGGCTAGGGTTAGGGCTAGGGTTATGGTTAGGGCTAGGGTTAGGGCTAGAGTTATGGTTAGGGTTAGGGCTAGGGTTAAGGCTACAGTTAGGGTTAAGGCTACAGTTAGGGTTAAGGCTACAGTTAGGGTTGGGGCTAAAGTTAGGGTTGGGGTTTGGAGTACATTTGCGGTTGGGAATAGGGTTGGGATTAGGGTTAGGGGTGTGTCTGGGTTAGAGGTGTGGTTAGGTTTACCGTTGGAATTAGGGTTAGGGGTGTGTTTGGATTAGCGTTTCAGTTATAATTGGGGGGTTTCCACTGTTTAGACACATCACGGGCTCTCCAAACGCGACATGGCATCCGATCTCAATTCCAAACAATTCTGCGTTGAAAAAATAAAACAGTGCTCCTTCCCTTCCGATCTCTCCCGTGTGCCCAAACAGGAGTTACCCCAACATATGGGGTATCAGCGTACTCAGGACAAATTGGTCAACAACTTTGGCGTCCAATTTCTCCTGTTACCCTTGGGAAAATACAAAACTGGGGGCTAAAATATAATTTTTGTGGGAAAAAAAAGATTTTTTATTTTCACGGCTCTGCGTTATAAACTGTAGTGAAACACTTGGGAGCTCAAAGTTCTCACAACGCATCTAGATAAGTTTGTGGGGGGGTCTAGTTTCCAATATGTGGTCACTTGTGGGGGGTTTCTACTGTTTAGGTACATTAGGGGCTCTGCAAACGCAATGTGACGCCTGCAGACCATTCCATCTAAGTCTGTATTCCAAATGGCGCTCCTTCCCTTCCAAGCCCTCCCATGCGCCCAAACGGTGGTTCCCCCCCACATATGGGGTATCAGCGCACTCAGGACAAATTGCACAACAACTTTTGGGGTCCAATGTCTCCTGTTACCCTCGGGAAAATACAAAACTGGGGGCTAAAAAATAATTTTTGTGGGAAAAATTTTTTGTTTTATTTTTACGGCTCTGCATTATAAAGTTCTGTGAAGCTCTTGGTGGGTCAAAGTGCTCACCACACATCTAGATAAGTTCCTTACGGGGTCTACTTTCCAAAATGGTGTCACTTGTGGGGGGTTTCAATGTTTAGGCACATCAGTGGCTCTCCAAACGCAACATGGCGTCTCATCTCAATTCCTGTGAATTTTGCATTGAAAAGTCAAACGGCGCTCCTTCCCTTCCGAGCTCTCCCATGCGCCCAAACAGTGGTTTACCCCCACATATGGGGTATCAGCGTACTCAGGACAAATTGTACAACAAGGTTTGCGGTCCATTTTCTCCTGTAACCCTTGGTAAAATAAAACAAATTGGAGCTGAAGTAATTTTTTGTGAAAAAAAGTTAAATGTTAATTTTTATTTAAACATTCCAAAAATTCCTGTGAAACACCTGAAGGGTTAATAAACTTCTTGAATGTGGTTTTGAGAACCTTGAGGGGTGCAGTTTTTAGAATGGTGTCACACTTGGGTATTTTCTATCACATAGACCCCACAAAATGACTTCAAATGAGATGTGGTCCCTAAAAAAAAATTGTGTTGTAAAAATGAGAAATTGCTGGTCAACTTTTAACCCTTATAACTCCCTAACAAAAAAAAATTTTGCTTCCAAAATTGTGCTGATGTAAAGTAGACATGTGGGAAATGTTACTTATTAAGTATTTTGTGTGACATATCTCTGTTATTTAATTGCATAAAAATTCAAAGTTGGAAAATTGCAAAATTTTCAAAATTTTCACCATATTTCCATTTTTTTCACAAATAAACCCAGGTAATATCAAATAAATTTTACCACTATCATGAAGTACAATATGTCATGAGAAAACAATGTCAGAATCACCGGGATCCGTTGAAGCGTTCCAGAGTTTTAACCTCATAAAGGGACAGTGGTCAGAATTGTAAAAATTGGCCCGGTCCATAACGTGCAAACCACCATTGGGGGAAAAGGGGTTAAAATAGATAAATCTCTGGGTCCGGATGGCATACACCCACGAGTACTAAGAGAATTAAGTAATGAAATAGATAAACCATTATTTCTTATTTTTAGGGACTCTATAGCGACAGGGTCTGTTCCGCAGGACTGGCGCATAGCAAATGTGGTGCCAATATTCAAAAAGGGCTCTAAAAGTGAACCTGGAAATTATAGGCCAGTAAGTCTAACCTCTATTGTTGGTAAAATATTTGAAGGGTTTCTGAGGGATGTTATTCTGGATTATCTCAATGAGAATAACTTTTTAACTCCATATCAGCATGGGTTTATGAGAAATCGCTCCTGTCAAACCAATCTAATCAGTTTTTATGAAGAGGTAAGCTATAGGCTGGACCACGGTGAGTCATTGGACGTGGTATATCTCGATTTTTCCAAAGCGTTTGATACCGTGCCGCACAAGAGGTTGGTACACAAAATGAGAATGCTTGGTCTGGGGGAAAATGTGTGTAAATGGGTTAGTAACTGGCTTAGTGATAGAAAGCAGAGGGTGGTTATAAATGGTATAGTCTCTAACTGGGTCGCTGTGACCAGTGGGGTACCGCAGGGATCGGTATTGGGACCTGTTCTCTTCAACATATTCATTAATGATCTGGTAGAAGGTTTACACAGTAAAATATTGATATTTGCAGATGATACAAAACTATGTAAAGCAGTTAATACAAGAGAAGATAGTATTCTGCTACAGATGGATCTGGATAAGTTGGAAACTTGGGCTGAAAGGTGGCAGATGAGGTTTAACAATGATAAATGTAAAGTTATACACATGGGAAGAAGGAATCAATATCACCATTACACACTGAACGGGAAACCACTGGGTAAATCTGACAGGGAGAAGGACTTGGGGATCCTAGTTAATGATAAACTTACCTGGAGCAGCCAGTGCCAGGCAGCAGCTGCCAAGGCAAACAGGATCATGGGGTGCATTAAAAGAGGTCTGGATACACATAATGAGAGCATTATACTGCCTCTGTACAAATCCCTAGTTAGACCGCACATGGAGTACTGTGTCCAGTTTTGGGCTCCGGTGCTCAGGAAGGATATAATGGAACTAGAGAGAGTACAAAGGAGGGCAACAAAATTAATAAAGGGGATGGGAGAACTACAATACCCAGATAGATTAGCGAAATTAGGATTATTTAGTCTAGAAAAAAGACGACTGAGGGGCGATCTAATAACCATGTATAAGTATATAAAGGGACAATACAAATATCTCGCTGAGGATCTGTTTATACCAAGGAAGGTGACAAGCACAAGGGGGCATTCTTTGCGTCTGGAGGAGAGAAGGTTTTTCCACCAACATAGAATCTGGAATTGCTTGCCTGAGGAGGTGGTGATGGCGAACTCAGTCGAGGGGTTCAAGAGAGGCCTGGATGTCTTTCTGGAGCAGAACAATATTGTATCATACAATTATTAGGTTCTGTAGAAGGACGTAGATCTGGGGATTTATGATGATGGAATATAGGCTGAACTGGATGGACAAATGTCTTTTTTCGGCCTTACTAACTATGTTACTGTGTTACTATGATCCTGGCTCCCCCATATATCCATCTTGGCACCCCATATATCCATCTTGATCAATAGTCCCGCCATCCCCATATATCAATCCTGGCCCCCCATATTTATGCTTCCTGGTCTCTTGTCCTGCCCTCCCATATATCCTTCCTGGCCCCATATACAGTACATGCAACCTGGCTCCTCCCATATATCCATTCTGGCCCCTCCCCATATATCCATCTTTGAGCCCCCCATTTATATGCATCATGGTCCCTTGTCCTGCCACCCTTCCCCATAAATCCATCTTGGCCTCCCATTTATATACATCCTGGCTGTAACATATATATACATCCTGGCTCCCCATATATCAACCCCGGTCCCCCATACTTGCATTCTGGCCCTCTCATATATATATTCATCCTGCCCTCTCCATATATCCATTCTACCCCCCATATATCCATTCTAGCCGTCCCATATTTCCATCCTGGTCCATTGTACTGCAACCCCTATATATCCATCCTTACCTGCTCCATATATCCATCCTGGCCCCACATATATGCAATCTGGCCCCCTAATATCCTGGCCCCTCCTCATATATCCATCCTGCCCCCATATATATGCATCCTGGTCCCTTGTCCTGCCCCATCCCCCATAAATCCATCTTGGCCCCCATGTATATGCATCCTGGCTGTACCATATATATGCATCTATCCTGGTCCCTTGTCCTGCCCTTCCCCATATATCCATCCTGGCCCCTATATATATGCATTCTACCCTCCCCATATATCCATCATGCCCCCTCCATATATCCATCCTACCTCACCATATATCCATCCTTGCCCCCCGTATATCCATCCTGGACCCTTGTCCTGATCCTCCATAAACCCATCCTGGCCCCCATATATATGCATCCTGGCTCCCCATATATCCATCCTGGTCCCTTGTCCTGTCACCACCATATATCCATCCTGACCCCCCATCTTTTCCCCTTGTCCTGCCCCGTATGTGAATCCATTCTCCCCCATCTACCCCTATGTGTATCCACCTTGGCCCCTTGCCCTGCCCCTGCCCCTGCCCCCATATGTGTATCTATCTTGCCCCCTATGTGTATCCATTTTGACCCCTTATCCTGCCCCCATATGTATATCCATCCTGCTCCTCTGGAGAGAGAGAGAAGAAAAAATCCTCTTACCTTCCTGCGTTCACGGAGGCGGTGTCCTCCTCTTCTGCAGGTCGGCGTTCACATACTAACATGGCCACCGACATAGCAGAGGTCAGCGATGGATGTGTGTGCCCGTCACATGCGGCATATGAAATTGACGTCATACGCCGGTGAAGACAGGTGCACACTCTTCAGTATTCATCTAGACCTGCGCCGCAGCAGTTCAGGTAATGAATGCTGCATCCACACACCCCTGCAAATACACGGCCTGCGCTTTTAAAGGGCCCGTGCCCCTAAAAAAACGCATAATTTTTTTTTCTTCTGTCTTTCTTCTTCTTCTCCACCTCTCCTCGCCACAGCCTAGGTCCCACCGGCACCCTGCCAGACCAGACCTACCCTGAGCATGTACCTTGGTTTAGGTATTCGGGGATCATATCTCAGCCAGTAAATGTTGAAACTATAGCAATTGATAAGTTTTTCTATGACTTTTATATCAATATACAGCTCTGGCAAAAATTAAGGGACCACAGCAAAATTTTCTGTTTGTCTGATTTTTCTCTTTATAGGTATATTTTTGAGTAAAACATAAGGCTGGTTTCACATATGCGTCTTTGTGAGCAGCTTTTGATCCGCATAGATCCGCATGCATCATGCGTACATATCTTTAGCATGAAGTATGCAAGGACATGCGTTTGCATCCATTCACATGCTTTTGCGTATGCATGCGTCATTTCGCCGTGTATGGTGGGGTGCGGCAAACACAACATGTTGCATTTTTGGAGGCGGCAAATATTACATAATCGTCCGCATGTGACAAAAAATGCATTACTGTCTATGGGAACGCATTAGTACGCAAGGACATGCGTTCTCATGAGTTTGATACGCAATACGTACTTTACACTGTGTATAAAACAGGAAACTATGTTACCACCTGCAAAATCACTGATGTATAAAAGGGGATGTGGAGACAGGTACTCCATTACTCTAAAGACTGGTTGGAAGCACAAGACTCTCAACGGAAGCACAAGACGCTTGAGAAGACTTTGGATGTAAGTATAGAAGCTTTGAAAATGTCTGTCTCTCTCACTGCTGTCTGTACTTTGTACTGTTTTTTTTCTGTTCCTTTTAGACTGGTTGTCTCCCAGTACTGCCATCTCTCCTTGTGCTGGTGTCTCTCCAGTTACTGCCATCTGTCCCGGTGCTGCTGTCTCCAATGCTGGCATCTGTCCTGGTGCTGCTGTCCTGGTGAGGAAAACACTGGCTATGTACAGTAAGTAGAGAACCTTTGAAAATGTCTGTCTCTCTTAATTTTTTTTCTATTCCTTTAGACTGGTTGTCTCCTAGTGCTGCCATCTCTCCTGGTGCTGCCATCTCTTCTGGTGCTGCCATCTGTCCTTGTTTTGCTGTCTCTGGTGCTGGCGTCTGTCCTGGTGCTGCTGTCCTGGTGAGGACAACACTGGTTATGTAAGTACAGAACCTTTGAAAATGTCTGTCTCTCTTAATTGTTTTTCCTGCTCTTTTAGAATGTTTGTCTCCTGTTGCTGCCATCTCTCCTGGTGCTGGCATCAGTCCTGGTGCTGCCATCTGTCCCTATCCTGTGCTCACTGCTGTGCTGTTGGACTACTCTCTGTAATATAAGTATTTGTGTCCATTTTTGGTGGGGCTACATTGTGTTTGGCTCTTAACAAGTTAAACTTTTGTTTTATTTTTTTTCTGCAGTGTTTCACTTGACTGCTGCCTGCTCTTCAACCATGTCCTTAAGTGAAGAAGTGACTGCTTCCCAGGGTGGACATGACAATGATTTTGTAATCACATTTGCTATACTGATTGGTATGTGTTGACTGGCAATACTACACCTCTGTTAAATCATGTGATTTTTTTGCAGGTACCTTCCACTGATGAAGAGCAAGAGCAGTCAAGTGGAAATGATTCTTCCCAGGGTCGTTGGGCTCATGGGTCTCAGGAGGAAAGGCGTGGTGTAAGTATTCTTTTTATCAGAGTTGTAAATGATTTTTTTTACATTTCTACTTAAATTTATTTTGTTTTATTGGATCTACAGGTTCCACAATGGGAAGAAGCCAAATGTTGGCCCATGTCAGAGTTTTTGAAAGTCTGAGAGTAATTTCCTTGTCCAAATGAGCCAACGTCCACGGCGACAAATTGACATTCAGCATCTACAATCGCCATGAGAACAATGGGAAAGTTTTTTTGTAATTAAAATACTCGGTTCCACTTCCAGCAGGTTTCATAATCCAAATGTGTTTGCCATCCATAACCCCACACAGTTAGGAAAATTACAAATGTCCTTGAATTTTTCTGTTTTTTTCAATCCAGAGTTCAGTTGCGGGTTGGGGAGAAATTTTTGATGCAGAATATCACATAATGCCCTGCAGGCGTTTCCAACAATCTCAGAAAGGGTGGACACTCCAATCTAGAACTGGAAATGGAGAGATGATAAGGTCTGTCCAGTAGCCAGTAATCTGCCAAACAGAAAATGGAAAAAAAATATTACATGGGTTTTCTAACAATAATACTATGAACATGTGTTTGTTTTTCAAAATTACGTATGTTAGGGCTGGCAGAACGCACCAAGTATATTTAGCTATTATTATTGGTGTGTTCGCAGTCCACCATGCAAGAGACCAACCTGCTGCTAACAAATGGTGGCACAATATGGCGGTAGAAGTGAACTCTGTTACTTCACAGAGTCGAACAGAAGGGAAAACGCTGTGCCCTGTTAGCGTCACAGGGGAACACAGCTGCCTAACAGAGCAAAAGCAATCAGTGGTCAGGGAGTATCAAGCACCCAAACACCTCCGTTCCAGTGGAGCCGGAATTCTAATGGCTTTATGCCAGCCCTGAATTCACCATAATTCACCATACAAACTCCTCACCGGAGGTGCTGGTATTCTAGTGGCTTATTTCAGCCGAACCCTGACCACAAGCAGACAAGCCAATTGAGTAGCTAAAGCTCATAACATAAGCTGATACTAGCACATGGCCATGCGGCCATGCAAACCTTTTATAGCTGCCTAAATTCAGGACCTTCCTGGAGGACCAATGGAAGCTGCTACAGTACCTGAGCAACGTCAGGACCTTCCTAGATGACCAATGGGAGCTGCCACAATACCTGACCATGTGACCCCCATCCTCCATTGAGAGGTCTTACCCCGGGCATGCTCAGAAGGGAAAAGCAGGACTTAGTCCCAGAGACGTTTGCTCGCTGCTGACAGGGTTTTGGGAAGGCCGTATCTCATGGTATGTATTTTTTCTGAGTTTTTTCTATGTTAGCTGCTTTTTGATATTAGTGGTAGGACCCGCAATATTATGGGGACCCTTGACGTTGGGTTGCGGGCTTACTTTATTTTGGCCAAAATATTAAATCAATACCCCATATAGTGTATGTGTTTATCATATGCTTGCATTTTTTTGCACTATATCATATCCTTTTTTGCAGGATGTGGCCAGGCCTCTTTATGTTGGCTAGGTTTTTCTGGGGCGTCTGTCACTGTGTGCTGCATACTATAGTGCTGGGCAGCCCGCCTGTTAATACAAGGGGCGTCATTAATAGGTTGCATACAGACACTGTGCACCGCACCTATCAGTGTGACTGGGGTCCTATGTGAGTTTTATCAATGTGCATTTTTTCTCTTAGGCAGCCAACCCCTGCAATGTTTGGTTGGGGTGGCTGTTTTTATCAATTATAGCTAAGTAAATAAGGCAGCACACTGCAGCGCTAAAACATGTAAACTTGAAATATGAAATTTGAACTGCATTACTGCACTAGAAATATGAAAAATGAGAGCTTTTAGCGCATAAAAATGGCCAATTTTATGTGTACCTGGTAGCCCCTTTACGGCATCTCTCTTATACCAGGTCCTAAACTTGCCTTACCTCGCTGAGAATAAACGTCTCCATCTAAATGGGTACATGTGAAAACCTCTTCCTAGACTAAAATTCTCTCTCTCTGTGGAGGGGTACTGGACCTGCTGTAATTAAAACACCTGTGGGCTAGGAGGCGGAGTGCACGATCAGAAGGCTAAAGAATACATTTCAAAATGTTTGGTTGGGGTGGCTGTTTTTATCAAGTAGTCTGCACCTGTGCCGCTCCTAGCCTTTATCAGTGGAGGCCTGCTGCATCCTGCTAAGTGTGCATTTGTCATCAGACAGAGTTTTGAGAAGGCGGTATCTCATGGTATGTATTTTTTCTGAGTTTTTTCTATGTTAGCTATAAATAGAATTCCCATGAGACATGCACATTGGGGTTCTGATGTCAACGAAAAGCTACTGAAAAACATTGGAAATATCGAACGCATGCACATAATCAATGCAAACGCATGCAAATGCAGCGGGGCTTTTTTCATCATGCATAAGAACGTTGCGTAAGCATGCGTTTGCATGTGTTGTTGCATGCGTTTGTGCATGCGGATGATACGCTGCTGACTCAAGCGCTAATGTGAACCTAGCCTAAAATATCTTCTGAAAATTAGAAATGGTCAAAATAACAAAAAAATGCATTGCTTGCAGAGCTCAAATAATGGGAAAAAAAAGTTCATAATCATTTAGAAGCAACTGTTAGGGTTGGCGGAACGCACCAAATATATAATTTTTTAAATGGAATTGGTGCGTTCGCAACTCGGGATCCACCGTGCAGGAAAGCACCTGCTGCTAAATAATGGCGGCTCTATATGGCGGTATATACCAACTCTGTTAGCTTCACAGAGTAACCGCGAGAGGAAAGCTCTGTGCCCTGTTAGACTTTCACAGAGGCACAGGCCAACTACCCAGATGTGAGCAGTGAGTGGTCATGCATGCATACAATACTCCTCGCCGGAGATGCCAGCATTCTAGGGGCTTATTTCAGCCGGGTCCCTGAACACACTTAAACACAATCTCCTCGCCGGAGGTGCCAGCATTCTAGGGGCTTATTTCAGCCGGGTCCCTGAACACATTCAAACACATGACCACATAGGCGCAAAGCATATAGCATAAGACGATACTAGCGCATGGCCGTGCGGTCATGCGCAGTTTATATAGTTGCAGCACAGGAAGCTGCTACTGAAGTTTTTGCCCTTTCAGGACCTTCCAGAAGGACCAATGGAAAGTGCTGCAGTACCTGAGCATGTTTTGCCCTTTCAGGACCTTCCAGAAGGACCAATGGAATGTACTGCAGCACCTGAGCATGTGACCGAACATGTGGCCCTCGACCTCCAATGGGAGACCCTGCCCTGGGCATGCTCAGTGTGAGTAAACAAGGACTTAGTCCCAGAGAGGCTCGCTCGCCGCAGATCAGTGCAGGGTACCATAGGAAAGCCAGAAAAGGCAGTAGTGACCCTATGCACCAAATCAGCCCCAGCGAGACGCTGGGAGCGACGTCTCCGCTGAGCAGAGCCCACTGCGGCCGATACTGAATGGGAGACCGCAGCAGACACGGATCGAGATTCCCCCTGTGCAGCAGAGGAAATTCGACTCCTAACAGCAACAATACTAATATTTTAACTCAGGAAAAGTTCAAAAATCATTATTTTGTGAAATTACCATGACTTTAAAATCACAGCTTTCATGCATCTTGGAATGCTTGCCACCAATCTTTCACACTGCTTTTGGGTGCCCTTATGCCACTCCTAGTGCAAAAATTTAAGCAGTTCTTAGTTTGATGGCTTGTGACTATCCATCTTCCTCTTGATTACATTCCAGAGGTTTTCAATGGGGTTCAGGTCTGGAGATTGGGCTGGCCATGACAGAAATTTGATTTGGTGGTCCTTCATCCAAACCTTGATTGACCTAGCTGTGTGGCATGGCGCATTGTCCTGCTGGAAAAAACAGTCCTCAGAGTTGGGGAATGTTGCCTGAGCCGAAGAAATCAACTGTTTTTCCAGGATAACTTTGCATGCGGCTTGATTCATACACCCTTTGCAAAGATTAATCTGCCCAATTCCAGCCTTGCTGATGCATCCCCAGATCAACACCTGGTCATTAATGATGAGCGAGCACTAAAATGCTCGGGTGCTTGTAGCTCGGATCGAACAATTTGTAATTCTCGGGTACTCGGACAGAACAACGAGTGCAATGTAAGTCTACGGGAGGCCAGAGCATTTTTACCGTGATCCCCCCCGGGAATCCTTTTAAGGTCTACAAATGTCTGAAAATTATGAAAACGCTGCTCAAATGACATGGGAACATCTTGGCAAATATCCCTGGAAGCATTTCTGACTCCTAGGTCACAGTTGTAAACAATGTTGTCAGAGTTTCATGCCATTTTAACAGGTGCACCAAAAAACATACAAAACCGAAACCCAAATGGATTTTTCTGGGAAATATGTTAAGGAACATCTTTCCAGGGTAATGACTTGTATATAAGTTTTTGTGATGTTTTTCAACTTTAGCATTGCTTTCAACCAATACAAATGCATTCACTGGGTAATGTCATTGTAACATTTAACAAACCTAGCTGGCCATGTGTTGTGTGACACATAAGCAGACACATATTGTTTCATTTATGATAGAGGGACTCTTAAAGTCACAGAGCCTATTTTTAGAGGGAAATCAGGCAGCATTAATCTTCTTAAAGGGGCATTAAACAGCGGGTCCCCTATACTGTTATTGCCTATGCAGTGAGTGGCTGGGCTACCAAAAACTAGGATGCACCCGAATACCCCATTTACGAGATGTACAGGAGGCCCTCCTGAAAAAATGTTGTGTTGAATGCAAGGCCTGGCCTGCCCCAAAGTTACATGCACCCCAATAACTGTTTTAGAAGATGTACTTGAGGGCCTCAGACCAAATTTCTTCTTATTAAAAGAAAGCGTGTCTCCCATATTGTTTGCTTATGCACTGAATGCAAGGCCTGCCCTGCACCAATGTTACATGCACCCCAATAACTGTTTCAGCAGACGTACTCGAGGGCCTCAAGACAAAATTGTTCCCATTAGAAGAAAGTGTGTCTCCCATACTGTTTGCTTTTGCACTGAATACAAGGCCTGGCCTGCACCATTGTTACATGCACCCCAATAACCCTTTGAAACCACATACTGGATTGCCACATGAAACAAAAGTTTCCATTTTTTATTCTTTTTTTACCATAAAGTTTGTCCATGAAGTGAATGCAAGGTCTGGCCCTAATTTGCACGCACCACAATCCCCCTTGGAAGAAACGAGGAGTGTTTCATAAAAAAAATTCCCCATTACAAAGGAGCTGTTCACCTATACTTGGAATGCCCATACACTAAGTGTATGGGCTGACAAACATTTCCCCCTGGGGGGTACATATCAACATATTGTGTACATTTTTTTTATGGGCGTTATAAACACCTTGGGAAACAGTAACGTGGCTTTCTACACAGTTGCTGCTGGGAAGGTGCAGGTTTTTATTAAAAATATGGCGGACTAAACGTTGGATGAAGTGATCAAGAAAAGGGTCATGGTGATGGCAGGAATAACAATGCACAGGATTAATAACAGCGGTGGCTATGGGAGGTATGATACAGGATACAGCCTACAATGATTAGTCATTTAGCCGGCCCACCACCAATTACCAGAATGTGTTTCATGCCCGTCAGAAAATCGGTGTAACAGATGTGCATGTGAAGCTTGACATAAAATATGGCCAGAAAAAATCTGTTCTCACAGACGCACGTGTCCGTATAAAGGGCAAAGTGCAACATGTTTGTGAGATGTTGAGTCATAGAAAGCAGATCATTGTTGGAGGAAAACCAAACAAAGTGATGGATGCTCGTGAAAAACTAAGTTTAAAGAGGAGTGCACCGTCCGTAATTATCAACACACTCATGGCACAAGGTTCTTCATCTTCACCCATACATATTACCAATAATATCTAAATGTCACAGCCGAAAATTATTTGTTCAAGTATAACATACACTGTTAAAGGTATTCCACTAAACATAGATATCCACGATCCTGGGAACACCAGATTTGCTTTTTACAAGATATGGACAATGATGGTATTGATGACTTGATGATGACTTTGAACTTTACCACATCCCCACGAAGAAGATGAAGATCACAGGTGCAAACAATGTTCAAAAAAGGCCGTGAATGTCTGGAAATTAATTTTCTCTTGGGCAAACTTTCCCTCTTATTATAGTGGTACCGAATGATGCATACACAGCTCTCATGTCTACTCAGTGTGAGATGATTGAAAGATGATGTATTCAATTTTGTCCATGTCCACTTTTTGAAAGCGAGCAGAAAAAAAGGATGTAATAGTGGGAAGACATGTGATTTTGGTCAGGTGATGTCAGGTACAGATAGATAGATCTTTGTGTCATCAGCGTACTGATGATATTGCAAACCGTGCCATTACATCAGCTGTCCCAGGCCGAAGATGTAGATGGAGAAGAATAGGGGTCCTAGAACTTAGCCTTGGGGAACACTGAAAGACAAGTGTCGAGGTGAGGAGGTGGTGTGGGAGATAAAGACACTGAATGTCCCTGTAACAGTCTGATAGTTTTTTAAAGACTCCGCCGATAACCCCAAAAAGCCATTTGCACCACTGGCCATGCCGGCATAAGCAGGGGTAGCATAACTACCAGCCTAACACCACCAGAATGATCAGGCACATGGCAGTAAAGCACCTGACTTTGTTCACCGAACACCAGGCTCCATGAATAGTGTCTGCAGGTGATACCACTGCTTCTTCTGCAACCTGATGGCGGCGACCATCACAAGGTACTCAGTCCCCAGCCACCACAATTTCTCCCTCAGTGCCGTCACGGCATTACACAAGCAAGCATATGTCCCACAACAGTATCGGGCCCTCAACAATGTTGTTACTGAGAAAGTGCACCTAACCACGGACATGTGGACAAGTGCTTGTGGGCAGGGACGGTACATCTCACTGATGGCACACTGGGTTAGCATAGAGGAAGCCATGACCCAGTCGGACATTGGGAGACCATGCCATAGATATATGGAGGAGACAGGTTATGGAAGACTTTATATGTCTTAGTTAGGGTTTTGTATATAGCAAAAACTCGGCACTCAACTTAAAGTAAGACAGGTGATTTAATGGTGTCCACAAAATAACAAATGTTTCAGTGCTACATCCAGACCTTCATCAGTCACAGTTGATAAATGTGAGGGAGCGAGTGGACCCACAGAATTGCTGATTGTGGAATGAGATCACACTTGTGTGTGAGCGCTGCCCTTAATGTGGACAGTATAGCCCCAAATGAAGCGATATACCTTAAAATATCAGGACATAAGTGCCGTGCCTGTGTGGGACGTGGAATCCACCGCAACTCCATGCGCTTCTTTTGGGGCTATACTGCCCACATACAGGCACAAAAGTGTGATCTCATTCCAGTGTCAGCAATTCTGTGGGTCCACTCGCTCCCTCACATTTATCAACTGTGACGGTCCGGATGTAGGACCGAAACGTTTCTGTTATTTTGTGGACACCATTAAATCATCTGTCTTACGTTAAGTTCAGGGCTATATACTAGCTACTCTGGCACCTCTTTACGGCTGTGCACACGTCTACTTTTTCATAGTTAGGGTTTTGAACGGTAGCCTCTGGGCAATAGAAAGGCAGTGAGGAGAGGCTGGGGAATAATGGAGGGACAGTTGGATTACTCAGGCAGCTGAGTGTAGGATAGATTAGAGTGGTGCAAGAGTGCTAAAGGAGAGGCCAGAGAGTAAAAGGTTGCAATAGTCAATGCAGGAGATGATGCAAGTGTGCACAAACGTTTTTGCAGTGTCTTGGAATGTACAGATCCTGGAAATGTTTTAGAGTTGTATTGGGCAGGAGGAGGCAAGGACTTGAATACAATAATTAAAAGAGAGGACAGAGTTGAGGATCACCTCAAGGCCCTGAACATGCTGGACTATTTGTCCCGGTGTGCTGTCCCACAACATTACTAGCACCCTCCACAATGCTGTTACTGGGAAAGTCCACCTAACCACAGACACATGGACAAGTGCTTGTGGGCAAGGACGTTACATATCGCTGATGGAACAATGGGTTAACATAGTGGAAGCTGGGACCCAGTCCGACCTTGGGATGGTGCACGTCCTCCCAACCCCTACGTCAATCGGGGTTGCCCCATAGTCTACAGCTCCTGCATCTCCTCCTCCTCTTCAGCCTTCATATCCGAAAGTAGCACATCAGTCACAATCTGGAAGCACTGCAACACTGCCTTATCCAAGGAGCAACAAGCTGTGCTGAAGCTAATATGCTTAGGTGACAAACCGAATGTAAGTACTCGGGCAGAAATCCGAGAGTGGACCCTCTGGGTCGTGACTCTAGAGCCCCCGGGGTCGAGCGGACCAGATGGAATCACCCCCTATACAGGGAGTGTTAGGAGCAGGACCTCGGGGGAATGGAGACACAACAGCTAGAGCCAAAGGGGCGACCCAAGATAAAGAAGGAAACCAAAGGCTAAAAGGATGGCAGGGAATAATAGGAAAACAAGACTTAACTGAAAATGACTGGAACACGGAACGGCAGAACACAGCAGGAACACGGACTGGCAGGACTCAGCAGGAACACGGACCGGAAGGACTCAGCAGGAACACGGGCTGGCAGAACACAGCAGGAACACGGACTAGCAGGATACAGCAGGAACACGGACTGGCAGGATACAGCAGGAACACGGACTGGCAGGATACAGCAGGAACACGGACTGGCAGGATACAGCAGGAACACGGACTGGCAGTATACAACAGGAACACGGACTGGCAGGATACAGCAGGAACACGGACTGGCAGGATACAGCAGGAACACGGACAGGCAGGACACAGCAGGAACATGGACTGGTAGGATACAGCAGGAACACGGACAGGCAGGACACAGCAGGAACACGGACAGGCAAGACACAGCAGGAACACGGGCTGGCAGGACACTAAGACAAAGTAAAGACTGGGCTGAGAGAAGACACTGGTGCAGGGGAGCTTAGGGCATAGGGACACTGACGGCAGACAGTGCACCTACAAAGCAAAGGCGTCTTACCTAGGGAGACGCCGGGAAGAAATACCCGATGGGCGCCGCCATGTTGGGGCGGAGCCACCGGGTCGCGACCTCCCAGAAGGCTCTGCGATGGAGGAGACGCGACCGCGCATGCGCAGAGGGACCGGACGCCGTGAGCCGGTAAAGGAGGAAGCAGAGCGGCACTGGACAGGAACGCGAGTGCGCAGAGGGACGGGAGAAGCCGGGTAAGTATGCGCAGCGTGCGTAGCGTACGTAACAAAACCCCCCTCCTTAGTCCCCCTCTTTGTAAGGCTAGAAAGGAATTTTTTCATGATAAGAGGAGCATTGATGTTCTCTCGGGGCTCCCAGGACCTCTCCTCAGGGCCAAATCCCTCCCAATCAATCAAAAAATAAGTTTTACCCCTAACTACCTTTTTGGCAAGAATGTCCTTAACATTAAAGATTCCATCAGAAGTACAGAGCTGAGGAGAGGAAGAGGTAGCGAAGTGAAAACGATTAAAGACTGCAGGCTTGAGAAGAGACACATGGAAGGCATTGGGAATGCGTAAAGAGGCAGGCAACTTCAACTTATAAGAAACATCATTAATGCGACTCAAGATAGGAAAAGGACCAATATAGCGGGGACCCAGTTTGCAAGAGGGAATTTTAAGCTTGATATAGCGAGAGGAAAGCCAAACTTTATCACCCGGAGAATATGGCGGAGCATCCAAACGCCTTTTGTCAGCAAACTTTTTCATATTAAGGCTAGCTCTCTCAAGAGCCACTTTGGTCTCACTCCAAATCGTAGAGAATTCCCGGGACAAGAAATCCGCTGCCGGTACCCCCGAGGAAAGAGAAACAGGAAGAGGAATGTTCGGATGTTGACCATAGACTACAAAAAAGGGGGTTTTGGAGGAAGACTCGCTGGGAAGATTGTTATATGAGCATTCGGCCCAGGAGAGAAGAGAGACCCAGTCATCTTGGTGTGCATTGGAGAAATGTCGCAGATATGTAGTCAGGACTTGATTAACTCGCTCCACTTGTCCGTTGGACTGAGGGTGATAGGCGGAAGAAAAGTCCAAGTTAACCTTTAATAGACTGCAGAGAGCTCTCCAAAAACGTGAGGTAAATTGTACTCCACGGTCTGAGATGATATGATGAGGAAAACGATGAAGACGGAAGACTTGGTGTAAACAGATCTCTGCCAACTCAGGAGCAGAAGGCAGACCAGGTAATGCGATGAAGTGAGCCATCTTGGAGAACCGATCTACAACAACCAAGATGACAGAGCAATTCGAGGAACAAGGTAGATCAGTGATGAAGTCCATAGCTATATGACTCCAAGGAACGGAAGGCACAGGCAAAGGATGCAGGAGACCGGAAGGAAGCTGCCTAGGGACTTTATTTTTTGCACAAGAAGGACAAGAAGCGATGAATTTGGTGATGTCTTGTCGGAGAGATGGCCACCAGTAATGCCGAGAGATAAGAGAAAGTGTCTTCTTGACTCCTACGTGACCTGCAATTTTGGAGGAGTGACCCCAACGTAAAACTCTCTCCTTGTCTTGGTTAGCCACAAGAGTCTTGCCAGGAGGAGTTGAAATCACTCTTAGAGGAGCAAGAGTGACGATCTTCGCAGGATCAATGATGTGAGCCGGAGAATCCTCTAGGTCCAGAGGCTGAAAGGATCTTGAAAGAGCATCTGCTTTGACATTCTTATTTCCGGGTCGGAAATGAAGTTCAAATTCGAATCGTCCGAAGAATAAAGACCATCTGGCCTGTCGTGGATTTAGTCTTTGGGCAGACTGAATATAGGCCAGATTCTTGTGGTCTGTGTAAATGGTGAATGGATGAAGAGCCCCCTCAAGGAGATAACGCCATTCCTCCAAGGCTAGCTTGATAGCCAAAAGTTCTTTATCTCCAATAGAGTAGTTACGCTCAGGAGCGGAAAAGGTTTTGGAAAAAAAATCACAGGTCACCAAACGTCCGGACGAGGATCTTTGCAAAAGTACAGCACCAGCTCCAATAGAGGATGCGTCGACCTCAAGGACAAACGGTCTATTAGCATCAGGACGATGAAGCACAGGGGCCGTAGCGAAGCTTTGTTTAAGAGACAGAAAGGACTCTTCAGCCTTAGGGGTCCAAAGACTGGAGTTGACTCCCTTGCGAACTAGAGCAGAGATAGGCTTGGTCATGGAAGAAAAATGAGGAATAAATTGTCTATAGTAGTTGGCAAAGCCAAGAAAACGTTGGATTGCTTTTGTTCCAAGAGGACGAGGCCAATTCAGGACAGCAGAAACCTTCTCTGGATCCATCTCTAAGCCAGATCTTGAGACAATATATCCCAGGAAGGGAAGAGAAGATTGTTCAAAGACACACTTCTCAATCTTAGCGAACAGATGATTCTCTCTTAGCCTTTGCAGAACACGACGGACATCTCGCCTGTGAGTGGAGAGATCCGGAGAAAAGATGAGAATGTCGTCAAGGTAAACTACGACCGAGGAGTAGAGAAGATCCCGAAATACATCGTTCACAAATTCCTGGAAAACCGCGGGGGCGTTGCAGAGACCAAACGGCATAACCAAGTACTCGTAGTGACCATCACGAGTATTGAAGGCAGTCTTCCACTCATCGCCTGCACGAATACGAACCAAATTATATGCGCCACGTAGATCTAATTTGGTAAAAATTTGCGCACCCCGAAGACGGTCGAAGAGTTCCGGAATGAGTGGCAGAGGATATTTGTTCTTCACCGTGATGTTGTTTAGGCCTCGATAATCAATGCAGGGACGGAGAGAACCGTCTTTCTTCTTCACGAAAAAAAACCCTGCTCCGGCCGGAGAGGAAGACTTGCGAATGAATCCTTTAGCAAGATTTTCTTGAATGTACTCTGACATAGCTTGAGTCTCAGCAGGAGAGAGAGGATAGATCCTGCCCCTGGGTGGGTTAGTTCCAGGCACGAGATCTATGGGACAATCATAGAGACGGTGAGGCGGAAGACCCTCAGCCTCCTTCTTGTTGAAGACATCAGAATAAGCGCTGTAGACACAGGGTAAAGCGGGAAAAGAAGAGGAAGGAGAAGAATTAGAGGAAGATCCCACAGGACGCACCGGCAGCAGACAACGTTCCCGACAAAGCTCACCCCAGCGCAAGATATTACCATTGCGCCAATCTAAAATGGGCTCGTGGTTCCGTAACCAAGGGAGACCTAAGAGCATAGGATGAGACAGACCCGCTAAAACATAAAATGCAATTCTCTCCTTGTGTAGAGCCCCAACCTGAAGTTCCACCTCAAGTGTTACTTGAGTAATGGTCTCCTGTAACGGTTTACCATCCACAGATGCAAGAATCACAGGAGCCTCTAAGGTTTTGACTGGAACGGAGAATTTCAAAACCTCCTCCAACCTAATAAAATTCCCTGCTGCGCCCGAATCCACATACGCATCCAGAGAAATGCCTTTGCCCGCAATATGCAAAAGAACGGACAAAGTAAGGGGTTGAGAGGGATCACACACACCTAGGGAGGCCTCTCTTACCTGACCTAGGCGGAGGAGTTTTCCGGACGTTCAGGGCAAGAGCGTAATAAATGAGCAGCACTCCCGCAGTAAAAGCATAACCCCTGAGTGCGCCTCTCTTTACGACGTTGTTCGGACATCTTAAGACGGTCCACTTGCATAGGTTCCGGTGCGGACGCCTGAGAGGAGGTTCTAGGCTGAGGACTGAGTGGCTTACGGGTGGCAGAAGAAGGACGAAGAGACCTCCGCTCACGGGCGCGTTCTTGGAACCGAAGGTCAATACGGGTAGCTAAGGAAATTAATTCCTCCAAAACAGTAGGGGTGTCCCGACCGGCTAACTCATCTTTTATGCGCCCAGAGAGAACCCGCCAAAAAGCACCCACCAACGCCTCATTGTTCCAGCCCAAGTCAGAGGAGAGTGTGCGGAACTGAATAGCGTACTGGCCTACGGATAACGACCCCTGATGGAGAGAAAATAGGGCTTCAGTTGTAGAGGCCAGACGTCCAGGTTCGTCAAAGACAAGACGGAAAGTCTCCAAAAATTCAGACAACCGGGAGACTAGAGGATCGTCTCGCTCCCAGAGTGGATTAACCCAAGCCAAGGCGTCACCCTCCAGATGGGAAATCAAAAACGCAACTTTGGACCGATCCGTTGGGTAATGCTGGGGCAGAAGCTCAAAGTGAAGACGGCATTGGTTTAGAAATCCTCGGCAGGACTTAGGATCCCCATTGTACCGAGGCGGTTTAGCCAAGCGGGGTGGAGGGTGGGACGCAGGAGCAGACGTAGAAGCGGCTGTCTGGATGGAAAGCAGCCGATCGTCAATAGAAGACATATAACTAAGTATATGGGCCTGGGTGTCACGCTGCTGAGCTAACTCTTGCTGTAAGCCAACGAGTAGAGCGGCGTTGCCAGGATCGGAGGACTGGAGCGTGGACAAACGATAATCCATAGCTTTCATAAAAGACATCATGCGGGACTGATTCTCTCGCAAAAAGAGTAGCTCTTTCTGCGCAGCAGAGGCCCCAGCGGGGTCCATGGCCTTTGCTTACTGTAAGTACTCGGGCAGAAATCCGAGAGTGGACCCTCTGGGTCGTGACTCTAGAGCCCCCGGGGTCGAGCGGACCAAATGGAATCACCCCCTATACAGGGAGTGTTAGGAGCAGGACCTCGGGGGAATGGAGACACAACAGCTAGAGCCAAAGGGGCGACCCAAGATAAAGAAGGAAACCAAAGGCTAAAAGGATGGCAGGGAATAATAGGAAAACAAGACTTAACTGAAAATGACTGGAACACGGAACGGCAGAACACAGCAGGAACACGGACTGGCAGGACTCAGCAGGAACAGGGACCGGAAGGACTCAGCAGGAACACGGGCTGGCAGAACACAGCAGGAACACGGACTAGCAGGATACAGCAGGATCACGGACTGGCAGGATACAGCAGGAACACGGACTGGCAGGATACAGCAGGAACACGGACTGGCAGGATACAGCAGGAACACGGACTGGCAGTATACAACAGGAACACGGACTGGCAGGATACAGCAGGAACACGGACTGGCAGGATACAGCAGGAACACGGACAGGCAGGACACAGCAGGAACACGGACTGGCAGGATACAGCAGGAACACGGACAGGCAGGACACAGCAGGAACACGGACAGGCAAGACACAGCAGGAACACGGGCTGGCAGGACACTAAGACAAAGTAAAGACTGGGCTGAGAGAAGACACTGGTGCAGGGGAGCCTAGGGCATAGGGACACTGACGGCAGACAGTGCACCTACAAAGCAAAGGCGTCTTACCTAGGGAGACGCCGGGAAGAAATACCCGATGGGCGCCGCCATGTTGGGGCGGAGCCACCGGGTCGCGACCTCCCAGAAGGCTCTGCGATGGAGGAGACGCGACCGCGCATGCGCAGAGGGACCGGACGCCGTGAGCCGGCAAAGGAGGAAGCAGAGCGGCACTGGACAGGAACGCGAGTGCGCAGAGGGACGGGAGAAGCCGGGTAAGTATGCGCAGCGTGCGCAGCGTACGTAACACCGAACAATGCTGAAGAGTTGTGGACAGCTCTGAAAGAGCAGTCAGATCTGTGCAGACAGCCAAAAAAGTGGAATGTAAGCCTGAAAAGCAACTATTTGTAGTGCACAGATAGACCAGGAGTTTGACGGAGATATCACACTCTTCAATATGTAGCCTGGAGTTTTTATAATTTTCTTTACCCCAATATACTGTATAGACGTAGGGTAGTGGACAGCCAAAAAAGTGGAATATAGGCCTGAAAAGCAACTATTTATAGAGCCTAGATAGACCAGGAGTGTGATGGAGAAAACAGACTGTTCAATACGTGGTCTTTATTTTTTTATTTTATACCCCAAAATAGTGTATAGAACTAGGGTAACAGACACCAATGACAGTGGAATGTAGGCTGAATTGCCAAAATTTGAAGGCCACAAATAGATCAGGCATCTGACAGTGATACCAGACTGTTCAATACATGGCCTGTATTTTTTTTATTTTTTACCCCAATATAGTGTATAGACTAAGGGTAGAAGACAGCCCAAAAAGTGGAATGTAGGCCTGAAAAGCAACTATTTGTAGAGCACACATAGACCAGGACTCTGACGGAGATATCACACTCTTCAATATGTGGCCTTGAGTTTTTATAATTTTTTTACCCCAAAATGCTGTATAGACTTAGGGTAGCGGACAACCAAAAAATTGTAATATAGGCCTGAAAAACAACTATTTGTAAAGCACAGATAGCCCAGGAGTCTGACAGAGATAACAGACTATTCAATATGTGGCCTGTATTGTTTTAGTTTTTACCCCAAAATATTGTATAGATCTAGGGTAGCAGACAGCCAAAAATAGTGCAATGTAGGCCTGAAAAGCAACTCTTTGTAGAGCACAGATAGAAAGTCCACCTAACCACAGACACGTGGACAAGTGCTTGTGGGCAAGGATGTTACTTCTCGCTGACGGCACACTGAGTTAACATAGTGGAAGCCGGGACCCAGTCCGACCTTGGGATGGTGCACGTCCTCCCAACCCCTACGTCAATCTTGGTTGCCCCCACAGTCTACAGCTCCTGCACCTCCTCCTCCTGCTCCTCTTCAGCCTCCATCTCCGAAAGTAGCACATCACTCACAAGCTGGAAGCACTGCAGCACTGCCTCATCCAAGCAGCAACAGGCTGTGCTGAAGCTAATATGCTTAGGTGACAAACCGCACAATCCTGAAGAGTTGTGGACAGCTCTGAAAGAGCAGTCAGATCTGTGGCTGACACCACTGAGGCTACAACCAGGCATGGTTGTCTGTGACAATGGCCGGAACATGGTGGCTGCTCTGAGGCGAGGCAAGTTCACACACATGCCATGCCTGGCCCATGTGCTTAACCTCATTGTTCAACGGTTTATGAAAAGCGATATGGAGCTGTTGGATCTGCGAGGGAAAGTACCATGCCCTGGGTACCCATTTTAGAAAGTCAGCTAGAGCTTCATCTGCCATTGTCATGCTTCAGCATCGTTTGCAGCTTCTCGCTCACTGACTGGTTTGCGATGTCTGCATGTGTTGGAACTCTACACTGCAGATGTTGGAAAGGATTTGTGAGCAGAAGAGGGAAGTTGGTGACTACCATCATCAACAAGGCCGCCAGTATTCATTTGTGACTTCACACATAAGATCTCTGTAGTGGACATGGATGTCTGACATATGTTCCATCCTCCAAAACTTTGAGGAATTCACCAAGATGGTGAGCGGCAATGACGCCATAATTAACATCTCCATCCTGATTCTCTGTGTTCTTATAATAATATTTATATTTACTTATATAGCGCCAACATATTTACAGTTTTACAGTTTCAAACACAACAGTCCTAAGTAACAACGATAATAATATTACAATAATTGGGCAGCACAGTGGCGCAGTGGTTAGCATTGCAGCACTGGAGTCCTGGGTTCAAACCCCACCAAGGACAACATCTGCAAAGAGTTTGTATGTTCTCTCTGTGTTTGCGTGGGTTTCCTCTGGGTACTCTGGTTTCCTCCCACATTCCAAAGACATACTGATAGGGAATTTAGATTAAGAGCTCCATCGGGGACAGTGATGATAATGTGTGCAAACTGTAAAGCGCTGCAGAATATGTTAGCGCTATATAAAAATAAAGATTATTATTATTAATAATTAAACCAAAATAAAACGACCCTGCTCATGACTGCTTACAATCTACACTAAGTAACAACGATAACAATAATGCAATAATTAAACAGAAATAAAAGTACCCTGCTCATGACAGCTTACAATCTACACAAAGTAACAACGATAACAAGAATTAAACAAAAAAATGATTGTGCTTCTGACAACTTACAATCTACAATGAGTGAGGGAAATTAAAACTACACATGGTGTATTTATAATGATGTATTTACAATGATGTATTTACAATGATAGTACTAAGGTTAGTCAAAAGTTGTAGAGGCCTGAAGACAAGGAGAAGGAGGAGAGCATAGTCACTCATCCTCTTGTTGAGGACATGGAAGCATTGACTGTTACCAGTTTTGCACACATGGCTGCGTTTATGTTACGCTGCCTTTCCCGTCACCTTTGCATTCTCAAAATTTTGGGTGGCGGGCAATACTGATTGGTGACACTTCTAGACCCATGCTACAAGGATAACTTTATATCTCATATTTCAGAGGCAGACAGGTGTACTAAAATGTTGGAGGAACAGAGGACCCTTCTTGTGGAATTATTTAAAAATTTCCCATCTGAAAACGCTGGCAGCAGAGGTCACAGACACAGTTCGTTGGCAAAGCAAGGAGTACAGGAGTATACTGCCTCTGTACAAATCCCTAGTTAGACCGCACATGGAGTACTGTGTCCAGTTTTGGGCACCGGTGCTCAGGAAGGATATAATGGAACTAGAGAGAGTACAAAGGAGGGCAACAAAATTAATAAAGGGGATGGGAGAACTACAATACCCAGATAGATTAGCGAAATTAGGATTATTTAGTCTAGAAAAAAGACGACTGAGGGGCGATCTAATAACCATGTATAAGTATATAAGGGGACAATACAAATATCTCGCTGAGGATCTGTTTATACCAAGGAAGGTGACGGGCACAAGGGGGCATTCTTTGCGTCTGGAGGAGAGAAGGTTTTTCCACCAACATAGAAGAGGATTCTTTACTGTTAGGGCAGTGAGAATCTGGAATTGCTTGCCTGAGGAGGTGGTGATGGCGAACTCAGTCGAGGGGTTCAAGAGAGGCCTGGATGTCTTCCTGGAGCAGAACAATATTGTATCATACAATTATTAGGTTCTGTAGAAGGACGTAGATCTGGGTATTTATTATGATGGAATATAGGCTGAACTGGATGGACAAATGTCTTTTTTCGGCCTTACTAACTATGTTACTATGTTAGGTGATAGGGACACAACTCCAATCTAGCAGAGGCAGTGGAACACTGGCAAAGTTCTGTGAGAGTTTTCTCAGACCTTCCCATCGCCCAGGCCCAAAGGCGCAAGGGGCTCTCACAAGGAGTGCAAAGTTTGGGAATATGCTGAGGGAGTACCTTGCTGACCATACCAACGTCCTCTGTCATTCCTCTGTGCCTTTTAATTATTGAGAAATATAGATAAACACTGGCGCTCTGCGAACTACTGACCCAAGGGAGAGATTTGTGGAGAGCTGCTGGTGATTAAAGCAGGTTCTGTGTGTACCTGCTGGAAAACAAAACCTAATAGAAATCAAAAATATATCACCACGCTGCTCCATACATGTATAAAGACGATGACAGTGGGGAAGTAATTGGGAGGATACTAAATATATGATTGAAGAGAAACTTATTATGGTTGCGCCAAGGATACAGATCTGGTGAGGGGTACTTAGTTCAAAAAGGTGATGTCCCAGAATTTAATGGGATGGGGTATGTTCCCCCTATATAGAGAAATGGAGTTTTTTATTACCAACACGACTAGTAATGAGATTTCTATGTACAATGAATTGTTGCCCCTAGTTTAAGCACAATAGATATTCGTTTTAAAATTGTCTAATTGGGATAGAGTGAACTCAGTGATCAATAGTTCTAGCAGTGAGTGGGCAATACAGTATTTAGTAACAGTACACTTGTGTACTAAATCAGGGTTTAAGCGGTACTCACTGTGTTGATCATTGATGTGGGAAGGCGAGTAATGTGCCCTTGTCCGACTGACTGCTATGCTACAGAAGGCGACTGCAGTTTGTGTGCGAGAACCGCTGCACTAGAGGCCGGCAATAACCACAGGAGCCCTGGCCGGAAGCATGCTGTTTTTGCGGCGGGAGTGGAGTGTGTGGGGTTTCGGGGTGACATCACCGACTAGGGAAAGGACGGGTGCGCAGAAGGAACAATAAACCAACGTGTTTGGATGGACAGCAGCCCTCTTCATCAGGGTAGTTCCTGTCTACGTCTTGCTCCGTCCTTATATAGGTGCAGGGTTGTCCTTCTCAATTGAGCACAGCTGCGGTCAGTCTAATATGGAGTGTTTGAAGTCCAATTAAGGATCAATGAAGGTGAATAAAGGGTAGTTAATGAATTCATTGGATTGTTAAATGAGGTCTTTGTTTAAAATCGTACGAATGGATGGGGCAGTGTAAAAACAAGACTTTATTTCTTTGCAATTAAAAACATGTAAAAACTTTTTACAATGTATTATAAAAAAGAGATCTGAATAAGAAGCTGTCATTAGACAGTATAAAAATGCTACTAACACCATGTATATATTTACATTCGTAAAAATATAGGATGCTAAAGTGCAAAGCCTAATTCATTTGGTTAATATCATGTGCATATATAGGGGCTTTGGGAGGCTTTCTCTTGGGTCCCAGCACTATGTTGCAGCATTGATAGAATATCAAGATCCAATCTTTTCCATTATAAGAGGTATATATTAATTTTCTTATTGGGTTTAGATTCAATGTTAAAAACATGTTATATTAATGATCCCCAGATATTTGAGTTTTTTTCACCCAGAGTTATGGTGTTTTTGATTGGTATTTATGCTACATATTATATGCTATCTAGGAGGGGGGTGAAAGGCGTATAAAAAGCAGATGTGTATTAAAAAATGCATACCTGCATAAAAAGGATGTGTATATATTCATATTCCGATTCTAGTACTTAAATCATTATTCACTTGTTCCTAGTGTTGCTTCAATTAAAATGCATAAAGCTCTATTTTTTAATTTAACCCTTTTGGTGTCAAGGAATCTAAAGTGAAAATCCATTTGTATTCTGCCCTGGACATGTAGTCGCCCCCTTCCAATTTTGAGGGACTAATTGGATGCCATAAAAAATGATCCCTGAATAAGAGTTATTGTGGTTTTCACGAAAATGTCGCCATAGAGGGTGGCCTTTGAACCCTTTCCTAATATTATCTAAATGTTCCTTGATGCGGACCCTCAGTTGTCTTTTAGTGAAAAAAGACAGAGTGAATTTAGTGAATACAGAAAGAGTCAGTTCAAGCTGTCAAAAAACGCAAGAGAAGAGGCGGGAGGAAACAAAAAATCCATCAAATATGGTTACCCGCTACAAAAAGAAGAAACATCAGTAATTGAAGAATTTAATGTTGTTAATTTGTCATCCCAAATACTGACAAAAGATTAATTGGATGTACTTGCGCTTGGTCTCAACTTTGTCCCAGATACTAACTTTAATTTATTTATGACAATCTTGGACATCAACAAATTTATCCGAAATTTGACTGTAAAAAAACATTTCCTGAAAAATGAAACTGAAATCCATACAGAAGAGATAAATACAGTTGTCAATGAATATGAAGATCTGGATTTTAGGGAACAAGTTGCACTTGTGTGCTTAAATGATTTTTCTTCGGAACAAGAAGAAAGTGAAAATAAAGTAAATCAATCTAGAACATTGAAATCAAGAAACCCTTATTTTTACCCAATACAAATTAGGGTGGAGAGTATGGATAGATTTCAGGAATTAATAGAAAAATATGTAAAAAAAACTAAAAGATGAATTAAGTCAGAAACCCTTAGAAAGAAATCACAATAACTTGACAGCCAAACAAAGAAAGGCTCTTTGTGACTTTAAAGAAATGAAAAATGTTGTTTTCAATAAAAGTGACAAAGGAGGCATAATAGTTGTCATGAATGAAAATGATTATAAAGATAAAATGCAGAAAATGTTGGCAGATAGTAAAACTTATGAGAAACTAAAGAAAAATCCCACTAAAGAGTATAATGAGAGAATAAGCAAAATAATTGATGAAGGTTTAAATCTGGGAGTACTTACCAAAAAACAAGCCGACTATCTCTTTATACCCTCTCCTGCATTATCCATATTATATGGTTTACCGAAAGTACACAAAGATGGACCATTGACTATGAGACCCATAGTATCTGGTATGGGTTCTATGACTGAACACCTGTGTGAATGGGTAGATTCGCTCTTGCAACCCATTGTAATTAGATCACCAGGTTATATAAAAGATTCAAGAGAAGTCTTAAGAATTTTTTCTAAAAAAATATGGCATGACGGTTTTTCTTGGTTGTGTTGTGATGTCATTTCCCTCTACACATGTATTCCTCATGACCTAACCATGAGGGCATTAGAGTTCCACCTTGTTGCCTCCAATTTATATTAACAGGATTTGCTTAACTTTGCTCTGCAGGTTGCGTTTTTTCTTTTAAAACATAACATTTTTTCTTTTAATAATGTCATTTTTGAGCAAAAGGCAGGAGTGCCTATGGGAGCGAGATACTCCCCGTCCTTAGCCAATTTGACCATGTCTTTTTGGGAGAAGTATATTTATTCAGTGGACAATCCCAATTTGGTGGATCCTGTCTGCTATGGCAGATACATCAACAACATCCTTATCATTTGGGGCGGCGATGCATCTGCCATATCGAAATTTATGGAATACATTAATTATAATAATTGTGGAATTAAATTTACCCACAAACATGATAAAAGTCAAATTTCCTTTTTGGACTTGGAACTAAGTGGGATTGGGGGAGAAACAATATATAGCAAAATGCATACTAAACCCAAAAGTGGCAACACGGTCTTGCATGCTAGAAGCAGTCATCCTGCACATACAATAAAGTCAATACCAATTGGGGAATTTACGAGACTTAAAAGTAATTGCAACAAGGATGAGGATAGGATCAAGGAATTTGATGCTCTTGAGAATAAATTGATTAGGCGAAAATACCCTAAATGGTGTTTAAATAGGGCTCGTAATATAGTGGATAAAAAAGAAAGGGTTAATCTGCTAAAACAGTATACTAATAACAGAGCAAATAGGGAGATAAGAAAAGAAAAAACATTTGTTTGTTTCCAATACAGCCCTCAATTTGCAGACAAGTCCATTATTTATAAGCGACTACCCATATTGCTAGAAGATAAGGAGACTTCTAAAATTGTAAGTAAAGGAATCAATGTAGTTGCCCATAGAGCCCCAACAATTGGTAACATAATTTCACCTGACCTTTTCATATCCAAACACAAGTCTCAAACATGGCTAGAATGTAGGGGGTTTTATGAGTGTGGCACAACGGCGTGCACAACCTGCGCTCACAGTCTGGTCAGTAAAACATTCACTAACTCTGAAGACACAAAAGAATTTAATATCAAAGAATTTATAAACTGTCATTCTGAGAATGTGGTGTACAAAATCAATTGCACAGAATGTGGAGCTGCGTATGTAGGATGCACCACAAGAAAGCTGAAAACCAGAATATCGGAACATCTAAGAGACATTACTCATTTTAGTACCAGCAATAGAAATATATCTATGGTCACAAGACATTTTGTAACATGTCACGGTAGTAATATTTCCGCTATGTCTATTCAGGGTATCGAGCAGGTGAAGCGGTCCGTCCACGGAGGAGACATTAAGAAACGCCTCCTCACGAGGGAGGCGTTTTGGATTTACAATTTACAAACTAGATTGCCTTTGGGATTGAACAAAAGGAACGAAATTATGTATCGCTACTGTTGAAATTTTAAGTGAAATTGTGTTGTTTTAATGCTTGTACAATTTTGGCATTATTATGCACTGCCACTAGGACCTGCGATCAGATCATGTGATCAGGAGCAGCATTGTGATAGGTTAATGAACTACATATATACTTCCTTAGCACTGATGTGTAGATAGCCATGATGAAGTTCGTATAGATCGAAATGCGTCGCTTTCAGCAGGTTTTTGCCACATGTTCACATTCCCTGTGAGCAGGGATCGTTTTATCATATATTCTATGGATCAATAAAAGACTTTTAATTGGAAGGAGCTGGAACACTTTCCAAATTTTTTCACATAAAAAATGATCCCTGAACAAGAGGTATTGTTGTTTTCACGAAAATGTCGCCATAGAGGGTGGCCTTTGAACCCTTTCCTAATATTATGTAAATGTTCCTTGATGTGGACCCTCAGTTGTCTTTTAGTGAAACCAACGTAGATCTTGTTGCATGGGCATATTAGTATGTAGATAACTTCCGTAGATTCACAAGTAATAGCTGATTTGATATAATATTGGTGGGTGCCATCCGCATTTTTGAAAGAAGTGTGGATTTTCCTGCCACATTTAGTGCGTTGGCAACACAGGCATTTACCGCATGATACAAAACCTGTGGTTTTAGATGTTGGTTGTTTGGTGTTATTGTTTTTATTAATAGTGTTAGGGTTGGCGGAACGCACCAAATATATTGTTTATTAAAAGGAATTGGTGCGTTCGCAACCCGGGATCCACCGTGCAGGAAAGTACCTGCTGCTAAATAATGGCGGCTCTATATGGCGGTATATACTAACTCTGTTAGCTTCACAGAGTAACCGCGAGAGGTGAGCTCTGTGCCCTGTTAGACTTTCACAGAGGCACAGGCCAACAACCCAGATGTGAGCAGTGAGTGGTCATGCATGCATACTCAATCTCCTCGCCGGAGGAGCCAGCATTCTAGGGGCTTATTTCAGCCGGGTCCCTGAACACATTTATACACAATCTCCTCGCCGGAGGTGCCAGCATTCTAGGGGCTTATTTCAGCCGGGTCCCTGAACACATACAAACACATGACCATATTGGCGCAAAGCATATAGCAAAAGACGATACTAGCGCATGGCCGTGCGGTCATGCGCAGTTTATATAGTTGCAGCACAGGAAGCTGCTACTGAAGTTTTTGCCCTTTCAGGACCTTCAGAAGGACCAATGGAAAGTGCTGCAGTACCTGAGCATGTTTTGCCCTTTCAGGACCTTCCAGAAGGACCAATGGAATGTACTGCAGCACCTGAGCATGTGACTGAACATGTGGCCCTCGACCTCCAATGGGAGACCCTGCCCTGGGCATGCTCAGTGTGAGTAAACAAGGACTTAGTCCCAGAGAGGCTCGCTCGCCGCAGATCAGTGCAGGGTACCATAGGAAAGCCAGAAAAGGCAGTAGTGACCCTATGCACCGAATCAGCCCCAGCGAGACGCTAGGAGCGACGTCTCCGCTGAGCAGAGCCCACTGCGGCCGATACCGAATGGGAGACCGCAGCAGACACGGATCGAGATTCCCCCTGTGCAGCAGAGGAAACTCGACTCCTAACAAATAGTTACTGGTTTTGTGGTTGGAGTGAGCATTAGGCCTAAATTATGGGCTTTGGTATATACAAATTTGGGTTGATGTGGTAATAGGTTACCAATATGTTTGTCACCCTGCAGAATTGGCCAATGTTTGTGAATTATATTTCTAAATTTGTTGTATTTGGAATGAAACTGGGTTATGATTGGTAGTCGGGATATTTGTTCTTGCATGGTGGGGGGACTAGGATTTGCTCTTGTTTTATGAATCATGGATTCTCTAGTGACATTGGCGATCTCTAGTCTGGATTGCTTTAGGGCCGATGGGTCATACCCTTTTCCTGCAAATTCTTCTATTAGTTGGTCAAATTTTGAGGTTCATTTTCTGCTGTTAACTTTGTGAAAATAAGAAAGTTTTGGTCTAAAGAAATTTTTTTAAAAATAATTAAATGTTCATTTTTTAATTCTACTTTGTGTCAATTCCTGTGAAGCACCTGAAATGTTAATAAACTTCTTGAATGTGGTTTTGAGCACCGTGAGGGGTGCCAGTATTGGAATAGTGTCACTTTTGGGTATTTTCTCTCCTATGGCTGCTCAAATACACTTCAAATGTGATGTGTCCCTAAAAAATGGTTTGGTATATTTTGTTGGAAAAATGAGAAATTGCTGGTCAACTTTCAACCCTTACAAATTCCTAACAAAAAATGTTGATTCAATAAGTGTGCTGATGTAAAGTAGACATGTGTGAAATATTATTTATTAACAACTTTGTATGATATTACTCTTTTACTTAAAGCCATCAAAAGTAAAAGTTTTTTTTTTAAATCTTTGCCAAATTTCAATTTTTCACACAAATAAACAGAAATCATATTGAAGTAATTTTCCACTAGTACAATGTGTCCTGAAAAAACAGTCTTGGAATCAGTGAGATCTGTTGGAGCATTCCAGAGTTATTATCTCATAAAATGACACTGCTCAAAATTGTAATTTTTGGCCTGGTCATTAATGTGCAAAAAGCCTTGGCTGGTAAAGGGGTTAAAATGTAAAAGATTGCAATATATATATATATATATATATATGGGTTGATATATATAGATAGATAGAGAGAGAGAGAGAGAGAGCTGAAAATGCAAAGTAAATGTGTTATCTTTAACTTAATTTTTTTTAGGGATTATTTAATCTTTAACTTGCTTAGCTATTCACAACAACAGTAATTTTGACCCAAGAATGCCAAAACTTTTACATGCCAATGTATAGTGCCAAGGGTTGTAATCTTCTTGATTATGTTGTACACTATGGACAAAGGAACATCAACATCTCTGGAGACAGACTTTTAACCTTATGAGCATTAATATTGTTGAACAATTTTGGTTCTCAAGTCCTCAGACAGTTCTCATCTCCTCTATCTTCTCCATGCTTAGTGTAAAAGGTATCAACCACTGAGGACTCTCAATTCTAAATATTTTTCCATGCTTAGTGTGACACACACAGATGCGCAATGCAAAGATTAAGTCAACTTATCCCTTTTTATCTAGTTTCAGGTGTGATTTTAATATCGCCCACATCTGTTACTTGCCACCAGTGAGTTTGAATGAGTATCACATGCTTGAAACAAAGTTGTTTACCGACAACTTTGGAAAGGTGCCAATAAATTTACCCAGCCCAGTTTTGAAGCCTTGTGTGAAATGATGCCCAATCTGCCTCTTTTTCTCTGTTTTTTTGTGCTGTCTCAATACACACAAAGGAAATAAACATGTGTATAACAAAACCTGTATTTGCAATAATATTCTGGGAGAAATACTCAATTTTCTGGAACAATTTCAAGGGTGCCAACACTTTTGCCCATGACTGTATATATATTTTGGCTTACCTTCTCACCCACAAGTAAATATACACACAATAATGTAGATGCAGCAAAAGTCAGATGTATTGTTTTGGTGTGTTCAGCTACTTAATTGGACTATTAATATAGTTATGTAAAAATATAAATGTGAGCTTTTTCAAAGAGTAAAAATCACCTTCTGAGCTTTTTTCTAAAAAATATTTGACACAGAAAAAAGCCTTAAAAGTCCCAAAATCAATGACCTACGGCCGGTTTCACACGTCAGTGGCTCCGGTACATGAGGTGACAGTTTCCTCACGTACCAGAGCCACTGACACACGTAGACACATAAAAATCAATGCATCTGTTCAGATGTCATTGATTTTTTGCGGACCGTGTCTCCGTGTGCCAAACACGGAGACATGTCAGTGTTCGTGGGAGCGCACGTATTACACGGACCCATTAAAGTCAATGGGTCCGTGTAAAGCACGTACCGCACACGGACGTTGTCTGTGTGCAGTCCATGTGCCGTGCAGGGGACAGCGCTACATTAAGCGCTGTTCCCCCCACTGGTGCTGAAGCCGCAATTCATATCTTCCCTGCAGCAGAGAAGATATGAATAAGTGTGTTTAAAATAAAGATCTATGTGCCCCCCGCCCTCCCACTCCCTGTGCGCCCCCTCCCATGCTCTTCTGAAAATACTCATCTGGCTAGCTCCCTCGCCGGCGCTGCTTCCTCTCCTGGCCGCATCTTCTTCTGTATGCGGTCACGTCGGGCCGCCGATTACAATCATGAATATGCGGCTCCACCTCTCAAAGGGGTGGAGCCGCATATTCATTACTGTAAATGAGCGGCCACACGTGACCGCTCATACAGTACAAGGTGTGGCCAGGACAGGGCACTGCGAGGGATCCAGAAGCTAGGTGAGTATTTTAATCACAGCGCGGGGGGGGGGGGTGTACAAGAGGTGGGAAGGGGCTGGGCACCTGGATATTGATTTTACACACTAATATTCATATCTTCTCTACAGCAAATGCTTCTGCAGGGAAGATATGAATGGGGCTTCAGCACGATGCCAGGGACAGCGCTAAACTTTAGCGCTGTCTCCGGCACGGTGCGTGTGGTACCCAGTGGGCACACGGGCGGCACACGTGTGCCGCACGTGTGCCACACTGATGTGCCACAGAAACGCACCGGCACACGGACACAGATAATTCCGGTACCGATTTTTCCGGTACCGGAAATATCTGGACGTGTGAGACTGCCCTACAGCAGGTCATTGCATTCAAGCCACATGAATGAGTTTAATATTGTACTATAAGGCTATGTGCACACGTCAGGATTTTCTGCAGAATTTTCCTGAACAAAACCAGACTTTTTCTGCAGGAAATCAGCATGCGTTTTTTGCGAGTTTTTTGTGCGTTTTTACCAAAGCTTCCCAATGCATTAAATAGCGGCAAAAACTCGCAATGCATTTCTTCGTGGAAAAAATCGCCTCATGTGCACAACAATTGCAGAATGCATTAAAAATGATGGGCTGCATATGTATGCCTTTTTTAAGCGTTTTTTCCATGGGAAACGGTGAAAAAAAGCAAAAAAACGCGAAAAATCCTGAACATGTGCACATAGCCTTAAAGCTCTGCAAAAACAATTATACACATTTTATGAGGAAGACAGTTGCACTTTAATTGTTGAGATTTTACTTTTTATTTTTAAAAAGAACAAAAACACTCTCACCTTGGAAACAAAAAATGCAAAAGAAGTGGAGCTCCCCGAACCTGGCAAAAGTCCAAACCTTTTAAACTCTGGGTTGCACAAACATATTTTGACTTTTCAAAACATATTTTTCTGCTCCAATCACTTTAATAAATTGAGGCCATTCTTGGTGAAATAGATGCCTTCTACAGGACTAAATGCGCATTCTTCTCGAAACACATACTGTAGATCTGTGCCTTCCACTACCTCTGTATGTTTGCTTTGTGATTTTATTCACCTCACTCTCTAACTCACTAATGGTCGTGAATAAAGTCAAGTTTTACCTATTTTTGCTGTGGTTGCTGGATTATTTTTTTGCCATAGAAAGTACCAAGCTATGATCATGTCTATATAAATATTCTTGAATTTGTTGGTGCATTTTGGCTCCTTATATCTAGCTCCTTATACTCAGATGCATAGTGGGCAGGAGTTTTCAAAAAATCACATCCACATTAATTGGACAGTTAAACCTAGCAAATTTGCTATGCAAAAAAAATGCAGCAGAAAAAAACACAGTATTTACTCTACCCAAGAACACAGCCTTAAAGATGTATTAGGCAAAATAGCACTAAAAAACAGTTTGTCTTGCAAAAAAATAAATTATAAAGTGAAGCTTATTTACAAATGAAACAGTTATGGCTGTTACAAATATAAATGAATGAATAGGAAAAAATGCTTAGCTTCCAAACGTCCTAGATACAGTGGGATGGCATCAAATTTGGGTCTTTGTCATGCTGTCAGTCAGGGGAATGTCTCTCATTGCAACCTTGCTCCATCTAACATCTTTTCCTGCATGGATGTAAATGCATGGTAATGGGTTTTTGTTAACGACATAGAATAGTTTCTCCCAATGAAAAGTAACTTTTTTAAGGTCAGTATAAACAGTGATTCAGTTTTTTTTTGCCTCACTAAAATTAATATGTCCATTGCATGTTTGTTTCTACAAAGGTATATAACAGTATAATGGTGGACTGTCAACGTAATTCATCTGTTTGAAATTCGAGATATATAGATGTACAGCTAAATCTTATAAACCTTTAAATGTGACCCATTACGAGTCTCAGTAATGATAATAGTTACAATTTAAATCATACACAGTAACATAATTGCAGTAACGGAGTTATTCCACAATGTATATGCATAATTGTATTTTAATAATACACCAAACAATCACATTTCTTTGTTATAATATTGTCTTTTAAACTCATTACTGTACAGTAAGAAAGAATTGCTTGCAATTTTGAATTCTTCAAAAAAAATTTTTGCCTCCTTGGAAGATTTACAGGTAATAGTTTGGAAAGGATTTCTGAAGTTTTTCTTCACACTGTACACATTAAGATTACAGCAGACGGAAGTTTAACCCCTTAGCGACCACCGATACGCCTTTTAACGGCGGCCGCTAAGGGTACTTAAACCACAGCGCCGTTAATTAACTACCGGGGGTAGCTGAGACCCCAGAGAACATGATTCGGGGGGTTTTTAACCCTCCCCGCATTTGCGATCGCCGGTAATTAACCGTTTACCGGCGATCGCAAAAAAAAAAAAAAAAAAAAAAAAAAGCGATCTCTTTTTAACCCCTTACCGGCATCGGACGTACTATACCGTCCGATGCCGGCTCCCCTGCTTTGATGCAGGGCTCCGCGGTGAGCCCGCACCAAAGCCGGGACATGTCAGCTGTTTTGAACAGCTGACATGTGCCCGTAATAGGCGCGGGCAGAATCGCGATCTGCCCGCACCTATTAACTAGTTAAATGCCGCTGTCAAACGCAGACAGCGGCATTTAACTACCGCTTCCGGCCGGGCGGCCGGAAATGACGTCATCGCCGACCCCCGTCACATGTCCGGGGGTCGGCGATGCGTCTCCATTGTAGCCATAGAGGTCCTTGAGACCTCTATGGTTACTGATTGCCCGTCGCTGTGAGCACCACCCTGTGGTCGGCGCTCACAGCACACGTGCAATTCTGCTACATAGCAGCGATCAGCAGATCGCTGCTATGTAGCAGAGCCGATCGTGCTGTCCCTGCTTCTAGCCTCCCATGGAGGCTATTGAAGCATGGCAAAAGTTAAAAAAAAAAGTTTAAAAAAATGTGAAAAAAATAAAAAAAACATAAAAGTTTAAATCACCCCCCTTTCGCCCCAATCAAAATAAATCAATAAAAAAAATATCAAATCTACGCATATTTGGTATCGCCGCGCTCAGAATTGCCCGATCTATCAAATAAAAAAAAGTATTAACCTGATCGCTAAACAGCGTAGCGGGAAAAAAACTCGAAACGCCAGAATTACGTTTTTTTGGTCGCCGCGACATTGCATTAAAATGCAATAACGGGCGATCAAAAGAACGTATCTGCACCGAAATGCTATCATTAAAAACGTCATCTCGGCACGCAAAAAATAAGCCCTCAACCGACCCCAGATCACGAAAAATGGAGACGCTACGAGTATCGGAAAATGGCGCAATTTTTTTTTTTTTTTTTAGCAAAGTTTGGAATTTTTTTTCACCACTTAGATAAAAAATAACCTAGTCATGTTTGGTGTCTATGAACTCGTAATGACCTGGAGAATCATAATGGCAGGTCATTTTTAGCATTTAGTGAACCTAGCAAAAAAGCCAAACAAAAAACCAATGTGGGATTGCACTTTTTTTGCAATTTCAATTTTTTTCCCGTTTTCTAGTACACGACATGCTAAAACCAATGATGTCGTTCAAAAGTACAACTCATCCCGCAAAAAATAAGCCCTCACATGGCCAAATTGACGGAAAAATAAAAAAGTTATGGCTCTGGGAAGGAGGGGAGCGAAAAACGAACACGGAAAAACGAAAAATCCCCTGGTCATGAAGGGGTTAATTTCTCTGTCCTCCGATGTGATCGCACATCGGAGGACAGAGAAAAGGGGTCCCAGGTGGCCCCCCAATACTCACCTAGCTCCCCCGATGCTCCTCGTGTCTCCCGGTGGGCGCCGCCATCTTCAAAATGGCGGGCGCATGCGCAGTGCGCCCGCCGGCCGGCACCGGGAGAATCTTTGGGGTCTCGGCTGCCTGGGGTAGCCGAGACCCCAAAGAGCATGATCGGGGGTCGGTTTTAGCGACCCCTGTTTTGCGATCGCCGGTAATTAACTGTTTACCGGCGACCGCAAAAAAAAAAAAAAAAAAAAAAAAGTAAAGTGTAATTCTCTGTCCTCTGATGTGATCGCACATCAGAGGACAGAGAAATAGGGGGATTCGGGGACCCTAGCATACTCACCTAGGTCCCTGGATCCTCTTGCTGCTCCTCCTGGCCACCGGCAGAAGAACATGGCGGACGCATGCCCAGTGCGCCCGCCATCTGTCTCCATCTGCCGGCCGGCAGGAGAACAGCGGTTAGGGCTAAAATTAGGGTTAGGGTTAGGGGTAGGGTTAGGGGTAGGGTTAGGGTTAGGGGTAGGGTTAGGGGTAGGGTTAGGGGTAGGGGTAGGGGTAGGGTAGGGGTAGGGTTAGGGTTAGGGCTAGGGTTAGGTTAGGGGTAGGGTTAGGGGTAGGGTTAGGGTTAGGGGTAGGGTTAGGGGTAGGGGTAGGGTTAGGGGTAGGGTTAGGGTTAGGGTAGGGGTAGGGTTAGGGCTAGGGTTAGGTTAGGGGTAGGGTTACGGCTAGGGTTAGGTTAGGGGTAGGGTTAGGTTAGGGTTAGGGGTAGGGTTACGGCTAGGGTTAGGTTAGGGGAAGGGTTAGGTTAGGGTTAGGGATAGGGTTAGGTTAGGGTTAGGGTTAGGGGTAGGGTTAGGTTAGGGGTAGGGTTAGGTTAGGGTTAGGGGTAGGGCTAGGGTTAGGGGTAGGGTTAGGGCTAGGGTTAGGGCTAGGGTTGGGGCTAAATTTAGGGTTAGGGTTGGGGCTAAATTTAGGGTTAGGGTTGGGGCTAAATTTAGGGTTAGGCTTCTTTCACACTTACGTCGGTACGGGGCCGTCGCAATGCGTCGGCCCGACATACCGACGCACGTTGTGAAAATTGTGCACAACGTGGGCAGCAGCTGTAGTTTTTCAACGCATCCGCTGCCCAATCTATGTCCTGGGGAGGAGGAGGCGGAGTTACGGCCACGCATGCGCGGTCAGAAATGGCGGATGCGACGTACAAAAAAACGTTTCATTGAACGTTTTTTTGTGCCGACGCTCCGCCAAAACACAACTGATCCAGTGCACGACGGACGCGACGTGTGGCCATCCGTCACGATCCGTCGGCAATACTATGGGCAAAAAACGCATCTTGCGGGCACATTTGCAGGATCCGTTTCTTGTCCAAAACGACGGATTGCGACAGAATGCCAAACAACGCAAGTGTGAAAGTAGCCTTAGGGCTAGGGTTAGGGTTGGGGCTAAAGTTAGGGCTAGGGTTGGGGCTAAAGTTAGGGTTAGAGCTGGGATTAGGTTTAGGGTTTGGATTAGGGTTGGTATTAGGGTTAGGGTTGGCATTAGGGTTACGCTTGGGATTAGGGTTAGGTTTGGGATTAGGGTTAAGGTTAGGGTTGTGATTAGGGGTGTATTGGGATTAGGGTTAGGTTTGAGGTTAGGGTTGAGATTAGGATTAGGGGTGTGTTGGATTTAGGGTTTTGATTAGGGTTATGGTTAGGGTTGACATTAGGGTTGTTTTGGGGTAAGGGTTGTGATTATGGTTAGGGTTAGTGATTAGGATTATGGATCAGGTTGGGATTAGGGTTAGGGGTTGGAGCTAGAATTGGGGGGTTTCCACTGTTTAGGTGCATCAGGGGGTCTCCAAACACGACAGCCAATTTTGCGCTCAAAAAGTCAAATGGTGCTCCCTCCCTTCTGAGCTCTGCCGTGCGCCCAAACAGTGGGTTACCCCCACATATGGGGCATCAGCGTACTCGGGATAAATTGGACAACAACTTCTGGGGTCCAATTTCTCTTGTTACCCTTGTGAAAATAAAAACTTGGGGGCTACAAAATCTTTTTTGTGAAAAAAAAAATATTTTTTATTTTCACGACTCTGCATTCTAAACTTCTGTGAAGCACTTGGGCATTCAAAGTTCTCACCACACATCTAGATAAGTTCCTTGGGGGGTCTAGTTTCCAAAATGGGGTCACTTGTGGGGGGTTACTACAGTTTAGGTATATCAGGGGCTCTGCAATCGCAACATAATGCCCACAGACCATTCTATCAAAGTCTGCATTCCAAAAAGGCGCTCCTTCCCTTCCGAGCTCTGCCGTGCACCCAAACAGTGGTTTACCCCCACATATGGCACATCAGCGTACTCGGGATAAATTGGACAACAACTATTGCAGTCCAATTTCTCCTGTTACCCTTGTGAAAATAAAAACTTGGGGGCTACAAAATCTTTTTTGTGAAAAAAAAAATATTTTTTATTTTCACGACTCTGCATTCTAAACTTCTGTGAAGCACTTGGGCATTCAAAGTTCTCACCACACATCTAGATAAGTTCCTTGGGGGTCTAGTTTCCAAAATGGGGTCACTTGTGGAGGGTTTCTACTGGTTAGGTACATCAGGGGCTCTGCAAATGCAACATAATACCCGCAGACCATTCTATCAAAGTCTGCATTCCAAAACGGCGCTCCTTCCTTCCGAGCTCTGCCGTGCGCCCAAACAGTGGTTTACCCCCACATATGGGGTACCAGCATACTCAAGACAAATTGGACAACAACTTTTGGGGTCCAATTTCTCTTGTTACCCTTGTAAAAATAAAAACTTGGGGGCTACAATATCTTTTTTGTGGAAAAAAAAATATTTTTTATTTTCACGGCTCTGCATTATAAACTTCTGTGAAGCACTTGGGCATTCAAGGTTCTCACCACACATCTAGATAAGTTCCATGGGGGGTCTAGTTTCCAAAATGGGGTCACTTGTTGGGGATTTCTACTGTTTAGGCACATCAGGGGCTCTCCAAACGCGACATGGCGTCCGATCTCAATTCCAGCCAATTCTACATTGAAAAAGTAAAACGGCACTCCTTCTCTTCCAAGCTCTGCGGTGCGCCCTAACAGTGGTTTACCCCCACATATTGGGTATCAGCGTACTCAGGAGAAATTGCACAACAACTTTTGTGGTCTAATTTCTCCTGTTACCCTTGTGAAAATAAAAATTTGTGGGCAAAAATATCATTTTTGTAGAAAAAATGCGATTTTTTTTTTTTTCACGGCTCTACGTTATAAACTTCTGTGAAGCACATGGGGGTTCAAAGTGCTCGCCACTAGGGTTGAGCGAAACGGGTCGAACATTTTCAAAAGTCGCCGACTTTTGGCTAAGTCGGGGTTTCATGAAACCCGATCCGACCCCTGTGCGGGGTCGGCCATGCGGTACGCGACTTTCGCGCCAAAGTCGCGTTTCAATGACGCGAAAAGCGCCATTTCTCAGCCAATGAAGGTAAACGCAGAGTGTGGGCAGCGTGATGACATAGGTCCTGGTCCCCACCATCTTAGAGAAGGGCATTGCAGTGATTGGCTTGCTGTCTGCGACGTCACAGGGGCTATAAAGAGGCGTTCCCGCCGACCGCCATCTTACTGCTGCTGATCTGAGCTTAGGGAGAGGTTGCTGCCGCTTTGTCAGAAGCAGGGATAGCGTTAGGCAGGGTCCATTAACCACAAAACCGCTTGTGCTGCAGCGATTTGCACTGTCCAACACCACCCTCGGTGTGCAGGGACAGTGGAATTTTTTTTTTTTTTTTTTTTCCCCTCAGCGCTGTAGCTCATTGGGCTGCCCTAGAAGGCTCCCTGATAGCTGCATTGCTGTGTGTACGCCGCTGTGCAAACCAACTGCTTTTTTCAAAGCACAAATCCTCTTGTTCCTTCCTTTCTGCACAGCTATCTTTTTTGTTTGTCCACACTTTTTATTTCATTTGTGCATCAGTCCACTCCTTATTGCTGCCTGCCATACCTGGCTGAGATTACTGCAGGCAGGGAGATAGTAGCTGCCTGCCATACCTGGCTGAGATTACTGCAGGCAGGGAGATAGTAATTGTAGGACATTCCCTGTTTTTTTTTTTTTTTTTTTTTTGGTGGGAGATTAAGATTGGCAATTTGGCATTTCTGCTAGAGTGCCATCCCTGTGTGTGCCATCTCTCTCACATAGTGGGCCATAGAAAGCCTTTTCATTTTTCTGTATTTTTTTTTGTGGGGTGTATAAATTCTCCCTGATAAAAATACAGTGGGAGATTAATATTGGCCTTTGGGCTTGTGTGCCAGTCCTGAGTGTGCCATCTCTCTCACAAATAGTGGGCCATAGAAAGCCTATTTTATTTTTTTTTGGGTTTTATAAATTCTCCCTGAAAAAAAGGGAGATTAATATTGGCCTCTGGGCTTCTGTGCCAGTCCTGAGCGTGCCATCTGTGCCAGTCCTGAGCGTCCCATCTCTCTCACAAATAGTGGGCCATAGAAAGCCTATTTAATTTTTTTTTTGGTTTTATAAATTTTCCCTGAAAAAAGGGAGATTAATATTGGCCTCTGGGCTTGTGTGCCAGTTGTGAGCGTGCCATCTGTGCCAGTCCTGAGCGTGCCATCTCTCTCACAAATAGTGGGCCATAGAAAGCCTATTTAATTTTTTTTTTGGTTTTATAAATTTTCCCTGAAAAAAGGGAGATTAATATTGGCCTCTGGGCTTGTGTGCCAGTTGTGAGCGTGCCATCTGTGCCAGTCCTGAGCGTGCCATCTCTCTCACAAATAGTGGGCCATAGAAAGCCTATTTAAATATTTTTTTGGTTTTATAAATTCTCCCAGAAAAAAAGGGAGATTAATATTGGCCTCTGGGCTTCTGTGCCAGTTGTGAGCGTGCCATCTGTGCCAGTCCTGAGCGTGCCATCTCTCTCACAAATAGTGGGCCATAGAAAGCCTATTTAAATATTTTTTTGGTTTTATAAATTCTCCCAGAAAAAAAGGGAGATTAATATTGGCCTCTGGGCTTCTGTGCCAGTCCTGAGCGTGCCATCTGTGCCAGTCCTGAGCGTCCCATCTCTCTCACAAATAGTGGGCCATAGAAAGCCTATTTTATTTTTTTTTTGGGTTTCAGAAATTCTCCCTGGAAAAAAAAAGGGAGATTAATATTGCCCTTTGGGCTTGTGTGCCAGTACTAAGCGTTCCATCTCTCTCTCTCTCTCAGTCAGTGGGCCATAGAACGCATATTTTTGGTTTTATTTGTTTTCTAAATTCTCCCTGAAAAAATCATTTTATTTTATTTGGTTTCTAAATTCTTCCTGATAAAATCATATTTTTTTTATTATTTTTATTTCTAAAGTCTCCCTGAAAAAAAAAAAAAAAAAAAACAACCAAAAAAACAGTGGGAGATTAATATTGGCCTTTCTGCTTGTGTGCCAGTCTTGACTCCTGGGTGTGCCATCTCTCTCTCTCTCTCTCTCTCTCTCTCTCTCTCTCTCTCTCTCTCTCTCCAATTGTGGTCCATAGAAAGCCTATATTTTTTTTCCTTGATTTGGGTTCTAAAATCTACCAGAGAAAATAACTACATCAATCATTGGTAGAAAAATATTGGCCTCTGGGTTTGTGTGCCACTCCTGACTCCTGTGTGCGTCATCTCTCAGTCAGTGGGCCATAGAACGCCTATTTTTGGTTTTATTTGTTTTCTAAATTCTCCCTGAAAAAATTATTTTATTTTATTTGGTTTCTAAATTCTTCCTGATAAAATCATATTTTTTTTATTATTTTTTTTTCTAAAGTCTCCCTGAAAAAAAAAAAAAAAAACAGTGGGAGATTAATATTGGCCTTTCTGCTTGTGTGCCAGTCTTGACTCCTGGGTGCGTCATCTCTCAGTCAGTGGGCCATAGAACGCCTATTTTTGGTTTTATTTGTTTTCTAAATTCTCCCTGAAAAAATCATTTTATTTTATTTGGTTTCTAAATTCTTCCTGATAAAATCATATTTTTTTTATTATTTTTTTTTCTAAAGTCTCCCTGAAAAAAAAAAAAAAAAAAACAACCAAAAAAAACAGTGGGAGATTAATATTGGCCTTTCTGCTTGTGTGCCAGTCTTGACTCCTGGGTGCGTCATCTCTCAGTCAGTGGGCCATAGAACGCCTATTTTTGGTTTTATTTGTTTTATAAATTCTCCCTGAAAAAATCATTTTATTTTATTTGGTTTCTAAATTCTTCCTGATAAAATCATATTTTTTTTATTATTTTTTTTTCTAAAGTCTCCCTGAAAAAAAAAAAAAAAAAACAACCAAAAAAAACAGTGGGAGATTAATATTGGCCTTTCTGCTTGTGTGCCAGTCTTGACTCCTGGGTGCGTCATCTCTCAGTCAGTGGGCCATAGAACGCCTATTTTTGGTTTTATTTGTTTTCTAAATTCTCCCTGAAAAAATCATTTTATTTTATTTGGTTTCTAAATTCTTCCTGATAAAATCATATTTTTTTTATTATTTTTTTTTCTAAAGTCTCCCTGAAAAAAAAAAAAAAAAAAACAACCAAAAAAAACAGTGGGAGATTAATATTGGCCTTTCTGCTTGTGTGCCAGTCTTGACTCCTGGGTGCGTCATCTCTCAGTCAGTGGGCCATAGAACGCCTATTTTTGGTTTTATTTGTTTTCTAAATTCTCCCTGAAAAAATCATTTTATTTTATTTGGTTTCTAAATTCTTCCTGATAAAATCATATTTTTTTTATTATTTTTTTTTCTAAAGTCTCCCTGAAAAAAAAAAAAAAAAAAACAACCAAAAAAAACAGTGGGAGATTAATATTGGCCTTTCTGCTTGTGTGCCAGTCTTGACTCCTGGGTGTGCCATCTCTCTCTCTCTCTCTCTCCAATTGTGGTCCATAGAAAGCCTACATTTTTTTTCCTTGATTTGGGTTCCAAAATCTACCAGAGAAAATAACTCCATCAATCATTGGTAGAAAAATATTGGCCTCTGGGCTTGTGTGCCACTCCTGATTCCTGTGTGCGTCATCTCTCACTCAGTGGCCCATAGAAAGCATATAGTTTGTTACATTTGTTTTCTAAATTCTCCCTGCAAAAATCTATTTTTTTTTTTTTGGGGGGTTTCTAAAGTGTTCCTGAAAAAAATAAAAATAAAAAAAAAATAATAGTGTGACATTAATATTAACATTTGTGCTTCAGTGACAGTCCTGCGTGTGGGGCATCTCTCTAATTTGCAGCCACCAAAAAAAGAGTGTGTAACATTGGGCCTGATTTTCGCTGTGGTCTCACCAACCTGTAAAGGGGTAGCTAAATCATACAGAAGTTATAGCTCACCGTGTAAGTTGTGTGACTGCAACAAATAACGTTAGTTTGGTTACGTTTTTAAAACAATGAGGAAGTCTAGTGGAAGAGGTCGTGGCCGGGGGCGTTCATTGTCAGCTGGTAATGAGGGTAGTGGTAGTGGTGGAGCATCAGGTGGTCGTGGGGGAAAAAATATTGCACCTAAGTCTGGAGCTGTGGAGCCAGGTTCGTCGTCCGGCTACACAAGGCCTCGAACGCTCCCTTTTCTGGGATTAGGAAAACCGCTTTTAAAGCCGGAGCAGCAAGAGCAAGTTTTGGCTTATCTTGCTGACTCAGCCTCTAGCTCTTTTGCCTCATCTCGTGAAACTGGTAAAAGTAAAAGCAGCGCGTCGTTAGTGGATGTTCACGGTCAGGGACAAGTCACTTCCTTGTCCTCTTCAGCAAAAACAACAACAGAGAAGAATGCAGCAGGCGACACAACGGGTTACTCCATGGAGCTCTTTACACATACCGTCCCTGGCTTAGAAAGTGAAGCAGTTAACAGTCCATGCCCATTACAAATTGAATCTGACATGGAGTGCACTGACGCACAGCCACAGCCAGACTACTATGCTGGTCCTTTGACTCAGACCACAACATTGCCCTCGCAGGGTGCTGATCAAGAATCAGACCCTGATGAGACTATGTTGCCCCATCACGAACGCTATACCACCGAACGACACGGTGACACAGACGAAGTTGCGCAGGAGGTACAAGAAGAGTTATTAGATGACCCAGTTCTTGACCCCGATTGGCAGCCATTGGGGGAACAGGGTGCAGGCGGCAGCAGTTCTGAAGCAGAGGAGGAGGAGGGGCCGCAGCAGGCATCAACATCGCCACAGGTTCCATCTGCCGGGCCCGTATCTTGCCCAAAACGCGTGGCAAAGCCAAAACCTGGTGGAGGACAGCGTGGCCATCCGGTTAAAGCTCAGTCTGCAATGCCTGAAAAGGTATCCGATGCTAGAAAGAGTGCAGTCTGGCATTTTTTTAAACAACATCCAATTGATCAGCGCAAAGTCATCTGTCAAAAATGTTCTACTTCCTTAAGCAGAGGTCAGAATCTGAAAAGTCTCAATACTAGTTGCATGCATAGACATTTAACCACCATGCATTTGAAAGCTTGGACTAACTACCAAACGTCCCTTAAGGTTGTTGCACCCTCGGCCAATGAAGCTAGTCATCAACGCAACATCCCTTCCGGCAGTGTAGGACCACCATTTAGCGCACCACCTGCTGTATCTGTGCAGGTATCTTTGCCAGGCCAAAGCAGTCAGGGTCAGGGAATCACCAGTTTCGTAGTAGGAAACACTGCATCTAGGGCACCGGCGGCAACAATACCATCTCCCACCGTCTCTCAGTCTGCCATGTCCACCGGCACCCCCGCTAGTTCCACGATCTCCAGCTCTCCAGTCCAGCTCACCCTACATGAGACTATGGTTAGAAAAAGGAAATACTTAGCCTCGCATCCGCGTACACAGGGTTTGAACGCCCACATAGCTAGACTAATCTCGTTAGAGATGATGCCCTACCGGTTAGTTGAAAGCGAAGCTTTCAAAGACCTGATGGACTACGCTGTACCACGCTACGAGCTACCCAGTCGACACTTTTTTTCCAGAAAAGCCATCCCAGCCCTCCACCAGCATGTTAAAGAGCGCATCGTCCATGCACTCAGGCAATCTGTGAGCACAAAGGTGCACCTGACAACAGATGCATGGACCAGTAGGCATGGCCAGGGACGTTACGTGTCCATCACGGCACACTGGGTAAATGTGGTGGATTCAGGGTCCACAGGGGACAGCAAGTTTGGGACAGTTCTGCCTAGCCCACGGTCTAGTAAACAGTTGTCTGTAGCCGTTCGCACCCCCTCCTCCTCCTCCTCCTCGTCCTCCTGCAGAAGCAAGAGCTCGTCCACAGACCGCAGTCGCACAAACACTCCATCCGCACCTGCCACTGTTGCACACCAGGTCTCCCATTATGGGGCAGCTACTGGCATACGTCAGCAGGCTGTATTGGCTATGAAGTGTTTGGGCGACAATAGACACACCGCGGAAGTTCTGTCCGAGTTCTTGCAGCAAGAAACGCAGTCGTGGCTGGGCACTGTAGATCTTGAGGCAGGCAAGGTAGTGAGTGATAACGGAAGGAATTTCATGGCTGCCATCTCCCTTTCCCAACTGAAACACATTCCTTGCCTGGCTCACACCTTAAACCTGGTGGTGCAGTGCTTCCTGAAAAGTTATCCGGGGTTATCCGACCTGCTCCTCAAAGTGCGTGGACTTTGCGCACATATCCGCCGTTCGCCTGTACACTCCAGCCGTATGCAGACCTATCAGCGTTCTTTGAACCTTCCCCAGCATCGCCTAATCATAGACGTTGCAACAAGGTGGAACTCAACACTGCACATGCTTCAGAGACTGTGCGAACAGAGGCGGGCTGTTATGTTTTTGTGGGAGGATACACATACACGGGCAGGCAGTAGGATGGCAGACATGGAGTTGTCAGGTGTGCAGTGGTCGAAGATTCAAGACATGTGTCAAGTCCTTCAGTGTTTTGAGGAATGCACACGGCTGGTTAGTGCAGACAACGCCATAATAAGCATGAGCATCCCCCTAATGCGTCTGCTGATGCAAAGTTTGACGCACATAAAGGATCAGGCGTCTGCACCAGAGGAAGAGGAAAGCCTTGATGACAGTCAGCGATTGTCTGGTCAGGGCAGTGTACATGACGAGGTACCGGGCGAAGAGGAGGTGGAGGATGAGGAGGATGATGGGGATGAGTATATTTTTAATGAGGAAGCTTTCCCGGGGGCACGGGAAATTGGTGGCGTGGCAAGGCCGGGTTCTGGTTTTTTGAGGGACACAAGTGACGTAGATTTGCCTGCAACTGCCCCTCAACCAAGCACAACCGCAGATTTGACAACGGGAACTTTGGCCCACATGGCGGATTATGCCTTGCGTATCCTCAAAAGGGACACACGCATTACAAAAATGATGAACGATGACGATTACTGGTTGGCCTGCCTCCTTGATCCTCGCTATAAAGGCAAATTGCAAAATATTATGCCACATGAGAACTTGGAACTAATATTAGCAACAAAACAATCAACTCTTGTTGACCGTTTGCTTCTGGCATTCCCTGCACACAGCGCCCGTGATCGTTCTCACACGAGCTCCAGGGGCCAGCAGACCAGAGGTGTTAGAGGGGCAGAAATCAGAAGTGGCGTTGGACAGAGGGGTTTTCTGACCAGGTTGTGGAGTGATTTTTCTATGACCGCAGACAGGACAGGTACTGCAGCATCAATTCAAAGTGACAGGAGACAACATTTGTCCAGTATGGTTACAAACTATTTTTCATCCCTTATCGACGTTCTCCCTCAACCGTCATTCCCATTTGATTACTGGGCATCCAAATTAGACACCTGGCCAGAATTGGCAGAATATGCATTGCAGGAGCTTGCTTGCCCGGCAGCTAGTGTCCTATCAGAAAGAGTATTCAGTGCTGCAGGTTCAATACTAACAGAAAAAAGGACTCGTCTGGCTACCCAAAATGTAGATGATCTAACCTTCATTAAAATGAACCACAACTGGATTTCAAAATCTTTTGCCCCACCCTGCCCGGCTGACACCTAGCTTTCCTATGAAAAGGTCTTGCCTGTGGACTATTCTGAATGACTTTTCCAATCTCGTAATTTTCTTCACCTGATTGTCCAGCATACGACATGTTTCCACCTCACGAAATGGCCAAACTCCCCACACGGGGCCGTGCTATCGCCACTTTGCGCTTGGACCCTTGAGAGTGCTGTTTGTCTGAAGAGGTGGGTGTGGCCGCTTTTGGTCGACGGCACTGCCACTGGGTCCCTCATAGTACAATAAAGTGTCTCTGGCGGTGGTGGTGCGCACCCAACGTCAGACACACCGTTGTAATATGAGGGGCCCTGTGCCTGTACCGCCGGCCACAAGACAGTTCCCCCCCCCAGCTCAAACAGTGCTGTACCACTAGCAAAATTATCTCTCACAGCTTCACCAATGTGTAGTCTAGCCGCTGACATCCTTCAATGCCTGGCACTGACAATACCATTGTTTTGACATTTTTGTTATGTTAGGCCTTCGAAGCCTGTCTGCGGTCCCTTCTTTCTACAACTACTACACTGACCAGGCCACTGCTGGCCGTGTTACCCTGGAACCAATTTAAAAGTGCCTACAGTCAGCCCAATTTTGTTATGTTAGGCCTTCGAAGACTGTCTGCCGTCACTCCTTCCACTAGACTTCCACTGACCATACACTGCTGCCCATGTACCCCTGGAACCAATTTAAAGTGCCTACAGCCAGCCCAATTTTGTTATGTTAGGCCTTCGAAGCCTGTCTGCGGTCACTCCTTCCACTAGACTTCCACTGACCAGACCACTGCTGCCCGTGTACCCCTGGAACCAATTTAAAAGTGCCTACAGCCATGTGTTATTATTTTAGGCCTTCGATGCCTGTCTGCGGTCACTCCTTCCACTAGGCCTCCACTGACCACACCACTGCTGTCCGTGTACCCCTGGAACCAATTTAAAATTGCCTACAGCCATGTGTTATTATTTTAGGCCTTCGATGCCTGTCTGCGGTCACTCCTTCCACTAGACTTCCACTGACCAGACCACTGCTGCCCGTGTACCCCTGGAACCAATTTAAAAGTGCCTACAGCCAGCCCAAGTTTGTTATGTTAGGCCTTCGATGTCTGTCTGCGGTCACTCCTTCCACTAGGCCTCCACTGACCACACCACTGCTGCCCGTGTACCCCTGGAACCAATTTAAAATTGCCTACAGCCAGCCCAATTTTTTTATTTTAGGCCTTCGATGCCTGTCTGCGGTCCATTCTTTCAACTACTACTACACTGACCAGGTCACTGCTGCCCGTGTACCCCTGGAACCAATTTAAAATTGCCTACAGCCAGCCCAATTTTTTTATTTTAGGCCTTCGATGCCTGTCTGCGGTCCATTCTTTCAACTACTACTACACTGACCAGGTCACTGCTGCCCGTGTACCCCTGGAACCAATTTAAAATTGCCTACAGCCATGTGTTATTATTTTAGGCCTTCGATGCCTGTCTGCGGTCACTCCTTCCACTAGGCCTCCACTGACCACACCACTGCTGTCCGTGTACCCCTGGAACCAATTTAAAATTGCCTACAGCCATGTGTTATTATTTTAGGCCTTCGATGCCTGTCTGCGGTCACTCCTTCCACTAGGCCTCCACTGACCACACCACTGCTGTCCGTGTACCCCTGGAACCAATTTAAAATTGCCTACAGCCATGTGTTATTATTTTAGGCCTTCGATGCCTGTCTGCGGTCACTCCTTCCACTAGACTTCCACTGACCAGACCACTGCTGCCCGTGTACCCCTGGAACCAATTTAAAAGTGCCTACAGCCAGCCCAAGTTTGTTATGTTAGGCCTTCGATGCCTGTCTGCGGTCACTCCTTCCACTAGGCCTCCACTGACCACACCACTGCTGCCCGTGTACCCCTGGAACCAATTTAAAATTGCCTACAGCCAGCCCAATTTTTTTATTTTAGGCCTTCGATGCCTGTCTGCGGTCCATTCTTTCAACTACTACTACACTGACCAGGTCACTGCTGCCCGTGTACCCCTGGAACCAATTTAAAATTGCCTACAGCCAGCCCAATTTTTTTATTTTAGGCCTTCGATGCCTGTCTGCGGTCCATTCTTTCAACTACTACTACACTGACCAGGTCACTGCTGCCCGTGTACCCCTGGAACCAATTTAAAATTGCCTACAGCCATGTGTTATTATTTTAGGCCTTCGATGCCTGTCTGCGGTCACTCCTTCCACTAGGCCTCCACTGACCACACCACTGCTGTCCGTGTACCCCTGGAACCAATTTAAAATTGCCTACAGCCATGTGTTATTATTTTAGGCCTTCGATGCCTGTCTGCGGTCACTCCTTCCACTAGGCCTCCACTGACCACACCACTGCTGTCCGTGTACCCCTGGAACCAATTTAAAATTGCCTACAGCCATGTGTTATTATTTTAGGCCTTCGATGCCTGTCTGCGGTCCATTCTTTCAACTACTACTACACTGACCAGGGCACTGCTGGCCGTGTACCCCTGGAACCAACATCAGAAAATATAAAAATAAGTATTTTGCTTATAAAAAAGAAAATACTGGTGAGATATCAAATGCAGACATTTTAACATTAAAAACAAACACACAACTCTAATCTGGTACAGTACTAAAAATGGCCACCAGCTACAATTACTTTCTCCTGCAAGTAGTTAACTGAAAGTTTTTTTAAATTGAAAACACACATATGGCATCCACCGAGTGTTGTCCTGTCGCGTCTTCTTTATATTATTGCCGAGAAGATGCAAAATAATGAAAATAATAAAATCATTAATTACCAAAATAATAGAGAAAGTCAACACCACATTGCAAATAAACATTCATTCCAAATAAAGAAGCAGGGCGCGTCCGAGGGTGAGTATATACCTAATAAGAATATAATCACCCTCGGACGCGCAATGCTTATTTCCAACAGCCTTCCTTCCTAAGAATCAGCCCTTCCGTCGTGTAGAGAGACGTTGTGTTACACTCCAAGGTGTTCCCCAGGTTGCCTTTCCTGAGCTTCGATCTTCCGGCTCTCGTTTAGTAGTTCTTGGAAACTACTCTGCATTAGGCCTTCAAATTGGGTATGGGGTGTAGAGAGATGGTGTGTTCCACTCCAAGGTGTTCCCCAGGTTGCCTTTCCTGAGCTTCGATCTTCCGGCTCTCGTTTAGTAGTTGTTGGAAACTACGCTGCATTAGGCCTTCAAATTGGGTATGGGGTGTAGCGAGAGGGTGTGTTACACTCCAAGGTGTTCCCCAGGTTGCCTTTCCTGAGCTTCGATCTTCCGGCTCTCGTTTAGTAGTTCTTGGAAACTACACTGCATTAGGCCTTCAAATTGGGTATGGGGTGTAGAGAGAGGGTGTGTTACACTCCAAGGTGTTCCCCAGGTTGCCTTTCCTGAGCTTCGATCTTCCGGCTCTCGTTTAGTAGTTGTTGGAAACTACGCTGCATTAGGCCTTCAAATTGGGTATGGGGTGTAGCGAGAGGGTGTGTTACACTCCAAGGTGTTCCCCAGGTTGCCTTTCCTGAGCTTCGATCTTCCGGCTCTCGTTTAGTAGTTCTTGGAAACTACACTGCATTAGGCCTTCAAATTGGGTATGGGGTGTAGAGAGAGGGTGTGTTACACTCTAAGGTGTTCCCCAGGTTTCCTTGCCATTGCTTCGGTCTTCCGACTCTCGTTTAGTAGTTGTAGAAAAGTACACTGCATTAGGCCATACAAAATGGGTATGGGGTGGAGAGAGATGGTGTGTTACACTCCAAGGTGTTCCCCAGGTTGCCTTTCCTGAGCTTCTATCTTCAGGCTCTCATTAAATTGTGGTTAAATGGAACAACTGCATTTGGCGTACTAGTTGGTTTGGGGCCTACTATCGGTGTCTGCCACTCCTTGCTGTTCTCCTCCACTGAACAAAGCTGTGCCGCCTGTTTACTACGGTTGCCAATTTTGAACTGCATTTCGACTACTTACTGATTTGGCCCTACTCTCTGTGTCAGCCTCTCATTCCAGTTGTCCTCCACTGCAATGCCCCCTGGTTATTCCTGTGTTACCAATTTTGAACTGCATTTAGCCCACTTTCTTCTTTGGGCCTATATCTGTGTTTCCACTTCATCGTGCCCATTGCCCAGCCAGTGATAGATGAGTCTGCTGGTACATTGACCCATAACGCAACATTCCCCGTGCACGCTACACAACAACATTGTGACCCTGCTGAAAGTCAGGTTGCTCTTCCCGCATACCATACCACCTTACACGGGGACAAAGAGGAAGGTGCAGATGAAAGTGCAGGTTCCTTCATCAGGTGGGGGGAGGAATACTAGTTGGCGACGTCACTGGCACAGGGCCTCTCATAGTACGCAAAAGTGTTGCTGCCGGTGGGAGGCGCCCCCGCCGTGCAAACACACCGCTGTACTTTGAGGGGCCCTGTGCCAGTGCCAATGCCAACGAGTGGGCCCCCCCTGCTTGCTCAGGTTCACAGCACTTGCAAAGTTGAAATACTTACCTCTCCCTGCTCCACTGCCGTGACGTGGTCCAGATTTCCTGGGCCCACTAATTACTTGAACCAGCCCTACCCCCCACAACTTTAGCCAAATGACCCCCAATTTCAAATGCCTTCCAATTATTATAAGGTAAATTACGCTTGACAAGCTTCATTAAGAAGAATGGATGGTTTTGACATTAAAATGGCCACTCTAGGTGTTTTCCTGGCCCCCACTCACTGCCGACTATGCTGCCCCATTGACTTGCATTGGGTTTCGTGTTTCGGTCGATCCCGACTTTACGTCATAATCGGCCGATTTCACTCGACCCGACTTTGGACATAGTCGGGTTTCGCAAAACCCGGCTCGACTCTAAAAAGGTCAAGGTCGCTCAACTCTACTCGCCACACATCTAGATAAGTTCCTTAAGGGGTCTAGTTTCCAAAATGGTGTCACTTGTGGGGGGTTTCCCCTGTTTAGGCACATCAGGGGCTCTCCAAACGCAACATGGCGTCCAATCTCAATTCCAGCCAATTCTACATTGAAAAAGTAAAACGGCGCTCCTTCACTTCCAAGCTCTGCGGTGCGCCCAAACAGTGGTTTACCCTCACATATGGGGTATCGACGTATTCAGGAGAAATCGCACAACAACTTTTGTGGTCTAATTTCTCCTGTTACCCTTGTGAAAATAAGAATTTGTGGGCAAAAAGATCATTTTTGTGTAAACAAAAGCGATTTTTTTATTTTCACGGCTCTACGTTATAAACTTCTGTGAAGCACTTGGGGGTTCAAAGTGCTCACCACACATCTAGATAAGTTCCTTAAGGGGTCTAGTTTCCAAAATGGTGTCACTTGTGGGGGGTTTCCACTGTTTAGGTACATCAGGGGCTCTCCAAACGCGACATGGCATCCAATCTCAATTCCAGCCAATTCAACATTGAAAAAGTAAAACGGCGCTCCTTCACTTCTAAGTTCTGCGGTGCGCCCTAACAGTGGTTTACCCCCACATATGGGGTATTGGAGTATTCAGGAGAAATTGCATAACAAAATTTATGGTTACATTTCTGTTTTTACACTTGTGAAAATAAAAAAAATGGTTCTGAATTAAGATGTTTGCAAAAAAAAGTTAAATGTTCATTTTTTCCTTCCACATTGTTTCAGTTCCTGTGAAGCACGTAAAGGGTTAATAAACTTCTTGAATGTGGTTTTGAGAACCTTGAGGGGTGTAGTTTTTAGAATGGTGTCACACTTCATTATTTTCTATCATATAGACCCCTCAAAATGACTTCAAATGTGATGTGGTCCCTAAAAAAAAATGGTGTTGTAAAAATGAGAAATTGCTGGTCAACTTTTAACCCTTATAACTCCCTAACAAAAAAAAATTTTGTTTCCAAAATTGTGCTGATGTAAAGTAGACATGTGGGAAATGTTATTTATTAACTATTTTTCGTGACATATCTCTCTGATTTAAGGGCATAAAAATACAAAGTTTGAAAATTGCAAAATTTTAAAAATTTTCGCCATATTTCCGTTTTTTTCATAAATAATCGCAAGTAATATCGAAGAAATGTTACCACTAACATGAAGTACAATATGTCATGAAAAAACAATCTCAGAATCAGCGGGATCCGTTGAAGCGTTCCAGATTTATAACCTCATAAAGTGACAGTGGTCAGAATTGCAAAAATTGGCCTGGTCATTAAGTACCAAATTGGCTCTGTCACTTAGGGGTTAATTACAAATCACTTAAAAACTTACAATATTTATTCTGAAAGCCAATTATTCATATTTTTAATAACATTTCCCTAATTTGCTGTTTTAAACTGGAGCACAATTAGTTGATGATATATTATTATAGATGCGTGCATTAGTACATCCTTGAACTTTGTGAAACAGCACCTTCATATTTTGTGTTTTTTTAATGAATATTCATTAGAATCCTTGCTTTTGTTCAATTTGTTCCTGTGTTCATTCACTCTACAGTTTTATATTTGTAAAATATAATGAACTCATATTGCATACAGTCACTAAAAAGCAACAATATATTAATATATGCTTTGCATAAATTATGTAAGGACCCAGGTGTACATTGGTCTCGTCCTTACAAAAATGTTCAATAATCAAAACTGCTTATGATACACATATGTTCAAACATATTTGTGAAGGTTTCTCATTTTACCATTTAAGAACCTGAAGAGTTTTCATTTTTGTCCTTTTTTTTCCATATTTTGTTTCAACAGTCATAACTTTTTAAATTTTCCTTTATTGTAATGGCATCAAAGCTTGTTTTTTTCAGGATAAGCTAGAGTTCTGAAAAATACCATAGAATGTACGGAAAAACTGGAAAAAAATTCAAATGGGATGAAGTGGTAAAATAATGCAACTCTGATAATGTTTTTTAGATTTTGTTTTTATGGTGCCCATTCTGTGGTATTATGATTCTCCAGAAAAGTATAATTATAGTAATACCAAACTTAGAAAATGTTCTTATTTCTTGATGGTTAAAAAAATAGCACATTGTAAAAAAAAGAATTGTCCAGCTGGGTAAGGGCATATTTTCTTACATGTAATGCTAACATTTTTATTGACACTATTAACCCCTTTCTGCCATTAGACATACTATTCCGTCCATGTGGGGTGGGCCTTACTTCCCAAGGACGGAATAGTACGTCATAGGCGATCGGCCGCGCCCACGGGGGGAGCGCGGCCGATCGCGGCCAAGTGTCAGCTGCTTATCGCAGCTGACATCCAGCACTATGTGCCAGGAGCGGTCACGGACCGCCCCCGGCACATTAACCCCTGGCACACCGCGATCAAACATGATCGCAATGTGCCGGCGGTACAGGGAAGCATCGCGCAGGGAGGGGTCTCCCTGCGGGCTTCCCTGATGTGATCGCGTTGCTTCGGGGGTCTCCTACCTTCCTCCCTGCAGCAAATCCCTGATCCAAGATGGCCGCGGATCTGGGTCCTGCAGGGAGGGAGGTGGCTTACCAAGTGCCTGCTCAGAGCAGGCACTTGGTAACGCTGCAGCGCTCTGAGACGGATCAGTGATCTGACAGAGTGCTGTGCAAACTGTCAGATCACCGATCTGTATTGTCCCCCCCTGGGACAAAGTAAAAAAGTTAAAAAAAATTTACAAATGTGTAAAAAAAAAAAAAAAAATCCTAAATAATGAAAAAAAAAATTATTATTCCCATAAATACATTTCTTTATCTAGATAAAAAAAAACAATAAAAGTGCACATATTTAGTATCACCGCGTCCGTAACGACCCGACCTATAAAACTTTCCCACTAGTTAACCCCTTCAGTAAACACCGTAAGAAAAAAAAAAAAAAAACGAGGCAAAAAACAACGCTTTATTATCATACCGCCGAACAAAAAGTGGAATAACACGCGATCAAAAAGACGGATATAAATAACCAAGGTACCACTGAAAGCGTCATTTTGTCGTGCAAAAAACGAGCTGCCATACAGCAACATCAGCAAAAAAATAAAAAAGTTATAGTCCTCAGAATAAAGCGATGCAAAAATAATTATTTTTTCTATAAAATAGTTTTTATCGTATAAAAGCGCCAAAACATAAAAAAATGATATAAATGAGGTGACGCTGTAATCGTACTGACCCGAAGAATAAAACTGCTTTATCAATTTTACCAAACGCGGAACGGTATAAACGCCTCCCCCAAAAGAAATTCATGAATAGCTGGTTTTTGGTCTTTCTGCCACACAAAAATCGGAATAAAAAGCGATCAAAAAATGTCACTTGCCCAAAAATGTTACCAATAAAAACGTCAACTCGTCCCGCAAAAAATAAGACCTCACATGACTCTGTGGACCAAAATATGGAAAAATTATAGCTCTCAAAATGTGGTAACGCAAAAAATATTTTTTGCAATAAAAAGCGTCTTTCAGTGTGTGACGGCTGCCAATCATAAAAATCCGCTAAATAACCCGCTATAAAAGTAAATCAAACCCCCCTTCATCACCCCCTTAGTTAGGGAAAAATTAAAAAATTTAAAAAATGTATTTATTTCCATTTTCCCATTAGGGTTAGGGCTAGAGTTAGGGCTAGGGTGAGGGCTAGGGTTAGGGTTAGGGCTAGGGTTAGGGTTAGGGCTAGGGTTAGGGCTTGGGTTAGGGTTAGGGCTAGGGTTAGGGCTAGGGTTAGGGCTAGGGTTAGGGCTAGGGTTAGGGTTAGGGCTAGGGCTAGGGTTAGGGCTAGGGCTAGAGTTAGGGTTAGGGTTAGGGCTATGGTTGGGGCTAGGGTTATGGTTAGGGTTAGGGCTAGGGTTAAGGCTACAGTTAGGGTTAAGGCTACAGTTAGGGTTGGGGCTAAAGTTAGGGTTAAGGTTTGGATTACATTTGCGGTTGGGAATAGGGTTGGGATTATGGTTAGGGGTGTGTCTGGGTTAGAGGTGTGGTTAGGGTTACCGTTGGAATTGGGGTTAGGGGTGTGTTTGGATTAGGGTTTCAGTTATATTTGGGGGGTTTCCACTGTTTAGACACATCAGGGGCCCTCCAAACGCGACATGGCGTCCGATCCCAATTCCAGCCAGTTCTGCGTTGAAAAAGTAATACAGTGCTCCTTCCCTTCCGAGCTCTCCTGTGTGCCCAAACAGGAGTTTACCCCAACATATGGGGTATCAGCGTACTCAGGACAAATTGGACAACAACTTTTGGGGTCCAATTTCTCCTGTTACCCTTGGGAAAATACAAAACTGGTGGCTAAAAAATAATTTTTGTGGGAAAAAAAAAGATTTTTTATTTTCACAGCTCTGCGTTATAAACTGTAGTGAAACACTTGGGGGATCAAAGTTCTCACAACACATCTAGATAAGTTCGTGGGGGGTCTAGTTTCCAATATGTGGTCACTTGTGGGGGATTTCTACTGTTTAGGTACATTAGAGGCTCTGCAAACACAATGTGACGCCTGCAGACCATTCCAAATGGCGCTCCTTCCCTTCCGAGCCCTCCTATGCGCCCAAACGGTGGTTCCCCCCACACATGGGGTATCAGCGCACTCAGGACAAATTGCACAACAACTTTTGGGGTCCAATTTCTCCTGTTACCCTCGGGAACATACAAAACTGGGGGCTAAAAAATAATTTTTGTGGGAAAAATTTTTATTTTTATTTTTACGGCTCTGCATTATAAACTTCTGTGAAGCTCTTGATGGGTCAAAGTGCTCACCACAAATCTAAATAAGTTCCGTAGGGGGTCTACTTTCCAAAATGGTGTCACTTGTGGGGGTTTCTACTGTTTAATCACATTAGGGGCTCTGCAAACGCAATGTGACGCCTGCAGACCATTCCATCTAAGTCTATATTCCAAATTGCGCTCCTTCCCTTCCGAGCCCTCCCATGCGCCCAAACGGTGGTTCCCCCCACATATGGGGTATCAGCGCACTCAGGACAAATTGCACAACAACTTTTGGGGTCCAATTTCTTCTGTTACCGTCGGGAAAATACAAAACTGGGGGCTAAAAAATAATTTTTGTGGGAAAAAATTTTTGTTTTATTTTTACGGCTCTGCATTATAAACTTCTGTGAAACTCTTGGTGGGTCAAAGTGCTCACCACACATCTAGATAAGTTCCTTAGGGGGTCTACTTTCCAAAATGGTGTCACTTGTGGGGGTTTCAATGTTTAGGCACATCAGTGGCTCTTCAAACCCAACATGGCGTCTGTTAGGTCTCGAGTTCCCGCTTCTGCACAGGGGGAATCTCGAGCCATCTCCGCTGCGGTCTCCCATTCTTATCCAGCCGCAGTGGAGTCTGCTCAGCAGGGACGTCAGTCCCAGCGTCTTGCTCAGTCTCACTCTGTACAGAGAGTTACTGCTGCTTCTTCAGCTTCTGCCATTAAAGCCAGTGCTGGTCAGCAGCGAGCGGACTTCTCTGGGACTAAGTCCTTGTCTGCACACACTGAGCATGCCCAGGGCAAGATCTCCCGTTGGAGATCGAGGGTCATGTGCTCAGGCTCTGCAGCACATTCCATTGGTCCTCTTGGCAGGTCTTGGAAGGGCAAAGTTTCTGTGGCAACTTCCTGTGCTGCAGCTATATAAACTGCGCATGACCGCACGGCCATGCGCTAGTGTACATTTGCTTAAGTGTGTTTGTTGTGAGTGCAAGTCGTCCTTGGATACCCCTTCCCTATTGAATGTCTGTTCGCGGAAGGTGTATGGTTGCTATCTAGTGCCCGACTTATCCTACAGCACTAATCACACGTTACAGCGTCCAGTTGCTGTGACCGCCAGTACAGCGCCGTGCACTTCCTCTGTGCTTTCCTTACCCAAGCCTGGGTGGTTAGTGGCGTTCGTCAGTGCGGCACCGCATGCACTCTTGTGCCCTAACATTGTTATTCAGCTTCCTTACACACCCAGTTGCGGTGTTGTGCCAGCAAGGGTCTAATCGGACTTCAATCCTAGTTGGGGTTGAGTTCGCTGACTACTTGCTCACCTTCTATGTGCGGTACCGCGATCCTGTGACGCAACAGGATCGCTTCCTTCACGCTGGGTGAAGTTTAACCCACGTGTGTATTCTTATGAGTACCTCCATATAGTCCGTCATTACTTAGCAGCAGGTTCCATCTCTGCACGGTGGACCCGGGCTGCGAACGCACCATACACTATCTGTCTTATTATTTGGTGCGTTCCGCTAGCCCTAACATTACACTAGCGCCAGGGTCTGGCTAGTAATGACGGACAAACAGCAATCCTTGCGGTATATCCAGCAGCTGGAGGGTAGGTTGGCGGCTCTTGAGTGCGCAACCTCAGCTGTGGATGTTACCGCAGTTGCTGTACAGGCTGCTAGCGTGGCTGCAGCAACCCTGTCCATTGCCACCCCTGTTCCGACATTTTCTCGCCTCCCGTTGCCAGAAAAATTTTCTGGTGATAGCAAGTTTTGTAGGGGATTTGTGAGTCAGTGCTCTATTCACCTCGAGCTCCTGGCTGCACGTTTTCCCACAGAGCGGGCTAAGGTGGGATTTATAGTGTCTCTCTTGTCGGACAGGGCGTTGGAATGGGCTACGCCGCTGTGGGAGTGTGGTGATCATGTGGTGCAGAGTGCTCCGCTGTTTCTGAGCACTCTGAAACAGGTCTTTTTAGGACCTCAAGTCACCCATGATACTGCGCTCCAACTGCTGGCATTGACTCAGGGCTCGTCCTTGGTCAGTCATTTTGCCGTCCAATTCCGCACTTAAGCTTCTGAGCTGGACTGGTCGGATAAAGCCCTTATCCCCATATTTTGGAGGGGCCTGCCTGATCACGTTAAGGACGCTCTGGCCACTAGGGAGATTCCTGCCACACTGGAGGAGTTAATAACTGTCTCCACTCGAATTGACCTCCGTTTTAACGAGCGGAGGTTAGAGCGAGCCCAGTGTAGGCAGAGGTTTCGGCTGGCTCCTACCTTCGCCAAACCTCTGGAATCTCCGGTCCTGGTTCCTGAGTCACATGAGGCCAGGGAAGTGTCATAAGTGGGATCTAAGTCTAGGACCGCTTGTGCACTCAAGGTCTGTCATGTTTGCCAGCAGTCAGGACATCTAGCCACCAGATGTTCTCAGCGGTCGAGGAAACGTCAGCGTCTAGTGGTCGTAGGTGGAGGTACACTAGACACGGCGACGTTTGCCTCTAAATTGTCCTTTAAGGGGACAATTACTATAGGCTTATTCTCCCACTCGGTAGAGCTCTGCGTGGATTCTGGGGCGGAGGGCAATTTTATGTCTTCTGCCTTCGCCCAACGTCACGCAATACCCCTGGTTATGCTAGCTCAACCAGTAATGGTACGAGTGGTGAATGGGTCGACACTGCCCTCACAGATAACACACCAGACCATCCCTTTTACTCTGTCCATGTCGCCATCTCATCAGGAGATTATATCTCTGCTCGTCATTCCTGAGGGAATTGATGAGGTCCTGTTGGGAATACCTTGGCTATGGTACCACTCTCCTCATATCGAGTGGTCCTCAGGCAGAATTCTGGGATGGGGCGAATCTTGTGGGGGTAGGTGTCAGAGGGAGTGCGTTCAGGTTGCTACTATAGAGGTACCCGCAGATCTATCCTCTCTCCCCAAGCAGTATTGGTCTTATGCAGATGTGTTCTCCAAAAAGGCGGCGGAGATCCTTCCGCCCCATCGCCCCTATGACTGTCCTATTGATCTCTTGCCTGGTGCTGAGCCTCCTCGGGGTCGAGTCTATCCGCTATCTCTCCCGGAGACGGAGGCAATGTCACAGTACATCCAGGAAAATCTGGCAAGAGGATTCATTAGGAATTCAGTGTCACCTGCTGGGGCAGGGTTCTTCTTCGTGCAGAAGAAGAATGGGGAATTGCGTCCATGCATAGACTACAGGGGTCTTAACACTATCACCGTTAAAAATAAGTATCCTTTGCCCTTGATATCTGAGCTCTTCGATAGGCTTCGGGGAGCAAGGGTATTTACTAAACTAGATCTGCGGGGTGCTTACAACCTGATTCGCATCCGTGAGGGGGACAAATGGAAGACGGCTTTTAACACCAGGGATGGGCACTATGAATATCTGGTGATGCCCTTCGGGCTCTGTAATGCCCCAGCCGTTTTCCAAGACTTTGTGAACGATATCTTCCGGGATATGCTTTCCACCTCGGTCGTAGTCTATCTGGATGATATTCTCATCTACTCTCCAGATATTGACTCCCACCGGAGAGATGTTTGCAAAGTCTTCGACCTCCTACGGGCAAACTCCCTCTATGCCAAGTTGGAGAAGTGTATGTTTGAGCAGGAGTCCCTACCTTTCCTAGGCTACATCATCTCTGCCCAGGGATTGGCTATGGATCCTGCCAAACTACAGGCTGTGATGGACTGGCAGGAACCCCATTCTCTTAAAGCGGTACAGCGCTTTATGGGGTTCATTAATTATTATCGCCAGTTCATTCCGCACTTCTCAACTTTGGTAGCTCCCTTGGTTGCCCTCACCAAGAAGGGGGCGAATCCCAAATTGTGGTCTGAGGAGGTCTCCAAGGCCTTTAACTCTATAAAGTCACACTTTGCTAGCGCTCCCATCCTACATCACCCCGATGTTGATAAGCCATTTATCATGGAGGTGGATGCCTCTTCTGTTGGTGCTGGAGCAGTCCTCTTCCAAAAGGATGCTCAAGGTCGGAAGCATCCTTGCTTCTTTTTCTCCAAAACCTTCTCACCAGCAGAGAGGAATTATTCCATCGGGGACAGGGAGTTGCTAGCCATGAAGTTGGCTTTCTCGGAGTGGAGACATCTCTTGGAGGGAGCACGTTTTCCCTTCCAAGTCTTCACAGACCATAAAAATTTGGTGTACCTGCAGACAGCCCAGCGGTTGAATTCTCGCCAGGCCAGATGGTCCTTATTCTTCTCCCGGTTTCATTTCACCCTTCATTTTCTTTCTGGGGAGAAGAACATTCGGGCCGACGCTCTCTCTCGCTCCGTTGTGTCATCTGCGGAGGAGGAGGAGCCTCGGCTTATTGTCCCCACCGTGAGCTTGAGAACTGTGGCCCCGGTTTCGCTAGAGTCTGTGCCCCCGGGCAAGACTTTTGTTCCATCCAATTTGCGACCGGAGGTTCTCTCTTGGGCACACTCGTCCAGGGTGGGTGGACATTTTGGTACCAAAAGGACATCTGAGTTACTGGCGAGGACGTACTGGTGGCCGCATATGGCTCGTGATGTCGCAGAGTATGTTCAGGCGTGTGTCTCTTGTGCCAAGAACAAGACTCCTCGGCAACGGCCAGCTGGTTTGCTTTTTCCTCTGCCGGTGGCGGACAAGCCCTGGGAGATGGTCGGGATGGACTTTGTGGTGGGCTTACCCAAGTCTCGTAACTGCACCATTATCTGGGTGATCACCGACCATTTTTCCAAAATGGTGCACTTGGTGCCTCTTCCACGGCTACCTTCTGCACGGGCGTTGGCTGTCTTCTTCGTCAAGCATATCTTTCGCCTACACGGTATGCCAGACAAAATTGTTAGTGACCGGGGTCCCCAGTTTGCGTCTCGATTCTGGAGAGAGCTTTGTCGTCTACTCAGTATTGAGTTGAATCTCTCTTCAGCATATCATCCCGAGACGAATGGGTTGGTAGAGAGGGCCAACCAGACTTTGGTCACATATTTACGACATTTTGTTTCTGCCAGGCAGGATGACTGGGCATCCTTGCTACCGTGGGCAGAGTTTGCACTTAACAATGCCGTAGCCGACTCCACCAGTCAGACTCCATTCCTCCTAAATTACGGCCAGCATCCGCGTGTTCCTGTGCCCATGCCTGTGTCTTCTGCTGACTCCAGGGTGGCAGACTGGGCTGTGGAGGCACGGGACATTTGGGACCGCACGCAGGATGCCATTCGGGCCTCCAAGGAGAGAATGAGGTCCTCCGCCGATGTTCATCGGCGCCCCGCTCCGACCTTTGCTCCTGGCGACTTGGTGTGGCTCTCCGCCCGTAACATCAGGCTGCGAGTTGAGTCCACTAAGTTTGCTCCTCGCTACTTGGGTCCCTTCAAGGTTCTTGAACAGGTTAATCCTGTGGTCTACCATTTGGCTCTTCCTCCACGCTTGGGTATCACCGACACCTTTCATGTGTCCCTCTTGAAACCCGTATACATGTCCCGGTTTTCCGAGTCATCTGCCGGGACATCGGGATTGTCTACGCACGATTACGAGGTGAACGCTATTTTGGGGTGCAAGGTGGTACGCGGCAAAAAGTTCTATCTGGTGGATTGGAAGGGTTATGGACCAGAGGACAGGTCATGGGAGCCTGCTGAAAACATTCGGGCCCCACAGCTCATTGCTGCCTTCGAGCGTAGCGAGGCCCTAGGAGTGGGGGTAATGTTAGGTCTCGAGTTCCCGCTTCTGCACAGGGGGAATCTCGAGCCATCTCCGCTGTGGTCTCCCATTCTTATCCAGCCGCAGTGGAGTCTGCTCAGCAGGGACGTCGGTCCCAGCGTCTTGCTCAGTCTCACTCTGTACAGAGAGTTACTGCTGCTTCTTCAGCTTCTGCCATTAAAGCCAGTGCTGGTCAGCAGCGAGCGGACTTCTCTGGGACTAAGTCCTTGTCTGCACACACTGAGCATGACCAGGGCAAGATATCCCGTTGGAGATCGAGGGTCATGTGCTCAGGCTCTGCAGCACATTCCATTGGTCCTCTTGGCAGGTCTTGGAAGGGCAAAGTTTCTGTGGCCACTTCCTGTGCTGCAGCTATATAAACTGCGCATGACCGCACGGCCATGCGCTACTGTACTTTTGCTTACGTGTGTTTGTTGTGAGTGCAAGTCGTCTTTGGATACCCCTTCCCTATTGAATGTCTGTTCGCGGAAGGTGTATGGTTGCTATCTAGCGCCCGACTTATCCTACAGCACTAATCACACGTTACAGCGTCCAGATGCTGTGACCGCCAGTACGGCGCCGTGCACTTCCTCTGTGCTTTCCTTACCCAAGCCTGGGTGGTTAGTGGCGTTCGTCAGTGCGGCACCGCATGCACTCTTGTGCCCTAATATTGTTATTCAGCTTCCTTACACACCCAGTTGCGGTGTTGTGCCAGCAAGGGTCTAATCGGACTTCAATCCTAGTTGGGGTTGAGTTCGCTGACTACTTGCTCGCCTTCTATGTGCGGTACCGCGATCCTGTGACGCAACAGGATCGCTTCCTTCACGCTGGGTGAAGTTTAACCCACGTGTGTATACTTATGAGTACCGCCATATAGTCCGTCATTACTTAGCAGCAGGTTCCATCTCTGCACGGTGGACCCCGGGCTGCGAACGCACTATACACTATCTGTCTTATTATTTGGTGCGTTCCGCTAGCCCTAACAGCGTCCCATCTCAATTCCTGTCAATTTTGCATTGAAAGGTCAAACGGCGCTCCTTCCCTTCCGAGCTCTCCCATGTGCCCAAACAGTGGTTTACCCCCACATATGGGGTATCAGAGTACTCAGGACAAATTGTGCAACAACTTTTTGGTTCCAATTTCTTCTCTTACTATTGGGAAAATAAAAAATTGGGGGCGAAAATATAATTTTTGTGAAAAAAAAATGATTTTTTATTTTTACGGTTCTGCATTATAAACTTCTGTGAAGCACTTGGTGGGTCAAAGTGCTCACCACACCTCTAGATAAGTTCCTTAGGGGGTCTACTTTCCAAAATGGTGTCACTTGTGGGGGGTTTCAATGTTTAGGCACATCAGTGGCTCTCCAAACGCAACATGGCGTCCCATCTCAATTCCAGTCAATTTTGCATTGAGAAGTCAAATGGCACTCCTTTGCTTCCAAGCTCTGTCATGCGCCCAAACAGTGGTTTACCTCCACATATGGGGTATCGTCGTACTCAGGACAAATTGTACAACAAAGTTTGGGGTCCATTTTCTCCTGTAACCCTTGGTAAAATAAAACAAATTGGAGCTGAAGTAAATTTTTTGTGAAAAAAAGTTAAATGTTAATTTTTATTTAAACATTCCAAAAATTCTTGTGAAACACCTGAAGGGTTAATAAACTTCTTGAATGTGGTTTTGAGAACCTTGAGGGGTGCAGTTTTTAGAATGGTGTCACACTTGGGTATTTTGTATCATATAGACCCCTCAAAATGACTTCAAATGAGATGTGGTCCCTAAAATAAAATGGTGTTGTAAAAATGAGAAATTGCTGGTCAACTTTTAACCCTTATAATTCCCTAACAAAAAAAATTTTGGTTCCAAAATTGTGCTGATGTAAAGTAGACATGTGGGAAATGTTACTGATTAAGTATTTTGTGTGATATATCTCTGTGATTTAATTGCATAAAAATTCAAAGTTGGAAAATTGCAAAATTTTCAAAATTTTCGCCATATTTCCATTTTTTTCACAAATAAACGCAGGTAATATCAAATAAATTTTACCACTACCATGAAGTACAATATGTCACGAGAAAACTATGTCAGAATCACTGGGATCCGTTGAAGCATTCCAGAGTTATAGCCTCATAAAGGGACATTGGTCAGAATTGTAAAAATTGGCCCAGTCCATAACGTGCAAACCACCCTTGGAGGTAAAGGGGTTAAGGGGCACATATAATATCATGGTTATTCTGGCAGTTCAATTTTTATTTTGGCATTTAACCTATGGTTTAAATAATTTCATATTTGGATAAGACTTTTTCTGGCCATACATGTATCAACCGTGTTTGTTTATTTATTAAATGTTTTTATTTTTGAAGGTAGAGACAAGGAAGCATTTAAGCTTTTAGATAAATGTTATAGTTTTATACTTTTTTACAACATTGTTTTATATTTTATTTTTTTCCCGTCTTACTAGAGAACCTATACTTGAGTTAATTTGAAGGCTTATACCTCATTATTGCAGTATTTTGTGAAATTGCTGTTCTACTATGAGGCTTAGCCATAGAATTAATTTTAATTTTAGTTTCTAAAAGATTTTAGAAACTAAAAAATACACATGTGGTTTTTTGAGTACATAAATGTCTGATCTACCAAAACATAACAATAATTAACCCTATCAATAAACACCATAAGCAGAATTTTTTTTGTTACTTTGACAGTCGAAAAACAGCAGGTTATATCTGTCACAAAATTATATTAATAAAAATGTTGTTTTGCCTTGCAAAAAATTAGCTCTCATATAGTTATATGAACCAAAAAATGTAAATATTACTGGTCTTGGAAAATGGCAAAATATTAAAAAATTTTTTTTTAGAAATTTCTGTTTTTTCCCAATAAAATAATTTAAAAAATGAACATGTTTGTTATGAAGGTAATTATACTGATATGTTGTCAAGTCATTTTAGCCACACAATGTAAGACATAAAAACAATTCCCAAAAAACAATTCCATAATTGCATTTTTTTTTTGCAATTTCACTGCACTTGGAATTTTTTTCTCATTTTCCAGTAGATTACGTAATAAAATAAATGGAGTCTTTCAGAAGTACAACTCTTTCCACAAAAACACAAGCCATCATACATCTACATGTGCTTCTCACAAAATTAGAATATCATCAAAAAGTGAATTTATTTCAGTTCCTCAATAGAAAAAGTGAAACTCACATGTTATATTCAGTCATTACAAACAGAGTGATCTATTTCACGTGTTTATTTCTGTTAATGTTTATGATTATGTCTTACAGCCAATGAAGACACAAAAGTCATTATCTCAGTAAATTAAAATGCTTTATAACACCATCTTGAAAAATTATTTTAGCCCTGCTGTGGGACAATAAAAAAAAATCACTGCTTTGGTACCATGGGGTCTATATGACCCAGGCTCAAATTCGTCATATTTCATTAAAATGAACATGCTGGCTGTTCAGAATAATCAAGTTTTATTCTGTCATCAGTTCAGAACACAGTTATGAAATCAAACGTAACTTTGAAGTGATTTATTTGTCATCATCAAACACAAACTGAAATTTATACCAAATGCTTTACTAATAACCAAAAGTATTCAAATTCAATACAAAAAATGCACAATAACTTAAACTGTGTGGATTTTAGTAAAAACATAATGGTAACGAAATATCTGTAAATAAATTTAGCCCTAGCATTCACTGCACGTCATAGTGCCATGTTCTTCACAAATGAACTTCTTGCAGTCATTGCAAACAAATCCCGTCTTTTTGTCCTTCGATAGAGTGCACACATAGCGCCGTTTGCAATGTCCTGTAACATTGTTGGTGTCTCTTGGAACGTCTGATGGTGCCTTTCGACCCAGCTCAAATTGTCTTCCAAATTTCCTTCATTATCAGTATCAACATCACTAGAAGCATCCAAAGCTGCCAGTACTTCATCAGGAGTCATCACAGTTCATCCAGCCATTGTTTATTTTCAATTATATTACAAAACCTGTGAATAAACAGAAAATATTTTTTTTAAAAAGTCAGACAATAAAGGTACTATGGGGTATAACAAAGAAACAAAATTGAAAAACAAATTCAAAATATCATCAACATAAGCAGAAATATGTTACTTAAAAATACATAGAAGGTCAATTTCTGAGATTGACCAGTTTTAGAAATATTTCAATTTATTCAGCACTGGGGTCTATATGACCCCATGGTTCCACAGCAGGGTTAAAATCCAAAATGTTGGCCTACTGAAATGTATGTTCAGTAAATGCACTCAATACTTGGTTAGGGCTCATTTTGCATCAATTACTGCATCACTGTGGCAAGGCATGAAGGCATTCAGCCTGTGGTACTGCTGAGGTGCTATGGAAGCCCATGTTGCTTTGATTGCAGCCTTCAGAGCACTTCATGCTTCCCTCTGCTGACAAGTTTTTTGAAGATGGAAACTTCATACACCAGCAGGACTTGGCACCTCTCCACACAACAGAAAGTACCAATACCTGATTTAAAAAAACGTATCCAGAGATTAAGATGGGCACACTGTATAGTTCAGTGAGAGAGGTGCTGGCTGGACATCTAACGCCAAATATACACAAAAACAGCCGCACTCCAGTCCTGGTTTCAGTGTAGAAAGTTTATTGTTTTTATTCAAATGCACAGGCACCACCAAATAATTATTAAAGAGAGCAAAACAAGTGATTGCGGACAACACGATAACACGGTAACGTTTCGACCTGGCACGGTCTTTTTCAAAGCCTCACTTAAATGAGAGGAGTGGTAAGGAAGAGAAGGTATGAGCAGAGAGTCCTCAAGGACAGTTCCAAGTAGAATCCAGGAGTAAGATGTCCGTATCATTGGTGGTGCAGTCCACTTTCTACACTGAAACCAGGACTGGAGTGCGGCTGTTTTTGTGTATATTTGGTTTAAAAAAACAACACTATTACTGTGCTTGATTGGCCAGCAAACTTGCCTGACCTTAACCCTATAAAGAATCTATGGAGCATTGCCAAGAGGAAGATGAGAGACACCAGACCTAACAATGCAGACAAACTGAAGGCTGCTATCAATACAAACTAGCCTTCCATAACACCTACGCAGTGCCACAGGCTGATCGCCTCCATGCCACGACTCTACTGCTCTCTCACTTGCTAATTTTTTTTAGTCAAAACTGGCCAACAATCAGAGCAAGCCTCAGGTTGTACTCCTCCCCTTGATCTTTCTATCAGCTAAACCACACCTTTGAGTAGCACCTCTTCACTGTTATCCTCAACACCATCATCATCATCCTCTAGCGCATGTAGTACTCAAAGTACTCTTTCTTCATCGTCAAGAAAATGGCAAATATCCATCATTGATTGTGTGGTCAAAAAATAACTGTTTGCTATCAGTCATCCACTGGTTTGACAACTAAACTTGTATCTTGTCAAGTTGCTGGAGGTGCAGTCACTGCCTTACCAGCTTGTACTCTGCTGCCTTTTTGAGAAAAGATGGGGTGCATTCCTCAGCCTTGCTGTACGATGCCAAGTTGCCATTATTTCTCGCTATCTGTTTTCATGAGTTGGATAACCTGGTCATTCTCTGGTCTTGTCTTTGAGCTCAAAAATGCACTGCACTATAGATATCTGGAACAGCAACTATGGTCAGGAACAAAAAAAGAGTTTCACAACTCAATATGGGAATGTTTTCAGTGTTAGCAATGCACCACTGCATCTATGACAGGTTATGAAGACAGGGACCGATGTCTGTTTTCACCGCCAGGTGTTAGTTATTTGTCCCCATGACCCTGCTCAGCTGGCATGACCTCATCCCTAACAATCAAAATGTATATTGCTGAGTACACATACTCATGCAAGGCAAGAGCTGTTAAGTACTTTTACAATTTAAAAGCCTGGGGAGAAAAGCCACAACGTGGAACAGTTACTGTTGTGCATCAAGAGGCAACTCACTGGCTGGCTGGCTCCACATGAACTGCAACTTGGATATGTAATGAATGACGTATTAATCAGCAGTAGAGATGAGCGAACCTTTCAAGGTTCGAATTGGATTGGATTCGGCAAAAAGACCGCCGCTCACTGAACAGTTCATTGAATGTACCTGAACGCCATTAGATTCAATGAGAGACAAAACCAAACGCATACACAAAACCTTAAAGGGTCACAAAAATATTCTCAAACAGCTAAACTTAGAGACAGAGACCATGAAAAGGGGCATCAATTGACCCACAGTAGAAATTTGCACATGGCATAGTAAGCCATGGGACATGCATGAGGTATCAGGGTCTGGCCCAGCATTTACAGCTTTCAAATTAACTTTCAATGAGAACTCAGTGATTAAGGAAGTGGTGTAAACTTTTTTAAGCTGGATGACCTCACAACTCATGCAACACCACCATTTTTTTCTTTTATTCCAGCCACACTAGGATGGCACAAACATCAGCTTCATAGACTACTATTAAAAATGTAAGAATAGTAACACAGGTAATTGACAGAAAATAAGTGCAGGCCCGCCTGTCTGAGAGCCCTCATTACACAGGCAACCCACCAGATGGAGATCCAACTTTGAGTGTCCACATTTAAAAAAATAATTGAAACACAGCACTCAAGTGCCATCAAATTCCAAAGAGTAGAAACAGTATAATAGGCCTCCGACACACCTTCTACTACAGGCAACCCACCAGATGGAGACCCAACTTTGAGTCTCCATATTTGTAAAAATAATTGTCACACATCACTTAAGTCTGATCAATTTCCACAGAGTAGAAACAGTATAATAGGCCTCTGACACATCTATTACAGGCAGCCCACCAGATGGAGACTCAACTTGGAGTTTCCACATTACAAAAAAGTTTGTAACATTTGTAACAGCAGTAACAACAGCAGATATAGAAGACACCACAAAGATGGCATAGACTGAAATAACACGAAACCAATACATGACACTGAAAACAACACCATAGCCTAATCTGCCCAATCTGCGAATATGGTGCAAAAGTCATCAGAGAACCATAACTTGTTAATTTTGATGTAAGTTAGGTAGCCTACACTTTGAGGGGACAGCCGGATGCACTTATCCATCAGGACATCACCAGCAGCGCTGAAGAGACATTATGCGAGAACACTGGCTGCTGATCAAGACAAAACCTCCAAGGCGTGACAGGCGAGATCAGGCCACTCTTCCATTTTTGAAGACAAAAATATAAAAGGATCCAAACCCTTGTTTAAACAACTCAGAGAAATTGCTTATGCCACTTACACTGCGGCTGCTGCTAATGTTTTGTCGATGATGCCTTTATGTTCCCGGGGTTAGATTAGGGGTTACAATCTTGTAGATTGTAAGCTTGCGAGCAGGGACCTCACCCCTAATGTCACTGTTAAAATTGTCTTACCTTGTACTGAATTTATTGTCTGTACATGTCCCCGCTTATTGTAAAGTGCTGCGGAATTTGTTGGCGCTATATAAATACAAATTATTATTATTAAATTATTATTATTATTATTATTAGACAACTGGGATGCACACTGGGTGCTTCACTGCTGTCTTGGAGAAAACTACTCTTAAGATTGTCTACAAATGTATTTCGATACTCCAAAGTGTGCACATTCTTTTTCCAGGGGGAAAGCATCTGGCTAAATTTACTCTTGTACCGTGGATTTAACAGAGTGACAACCCAGTAGTTAGCACTATTTCTAACCCTAAGAATACGGGCATCATGTTGAAGAGAGTGCAACAAGAAGTTACTCATGTGTCGGACGCTTCTATGAGGTCCAAATCCATGCTGTGTTGGTGGCATGGTAACACTCAAGGTTGCTTCCTCCATCCCCTCCCGCTAACCATCTTAGTAGCCATTTCAAAACTGTGCAGAACAGTGCACAGGTCCTTCACCTGTGCCCACTCCGCAAGCATCATTTTCACCACATTTAGACTGTGTTGGCCTAGGTTATGCAAAAGGACATCCTGTACCAGAGTTGGTCGCTACTGCCACAGCCACTGCACTATGTGCAGAGTAGAATTCCAACATGTCAAAACATTGCTAAACAAACGGTTAACTGGTAGGCTGAATTACCTCTCTAATCACTAGATTAGCTAGTTGATGACCTGTGGGCTGCGATCGTTGGAATTTAGCACACTGCGACAGTGCTTTCTGCACAAGTGGATCCAGACCATGATAGCAGTAGAGAAATTGCTGTATCACCAGATTTAAGATGTGAGCCATGCCATGCACGGGTGTGAGGTTGCCACGGTGTAGGGCTGCCACCAGGTTTGCACCATTATTGCACACAGCCTTCCCTGGCTCTAGGTTTAGTGGAGACAGACATTGCTCTACCTGGATACCTGTCCACAACTCTTGAGCTGTGTGACTGTGATCTTCAAGGCATATTAATTTAATGACTGCCTGATTGCGATAATCCATGGCTGCGCAGTAAGGAGGTGGGGGAGACTGTATGTGCACTGTTGGAACCCGTGTCTGATTAAGGTAGAGGTTGAGGGCACAGGTGGAGGCTCTAGAGGAGGTGGAGGAGGCAGAAACAGTGGAGGAAGTGTTAGATACAGAGGTTTACCCCACAACCCTTGGGGATTTAAAGACTTTTGGAGCAGCCCCTTGATTGCCTTCCCCCACAGCTACCAGAGTCTCCTAGTGCCCAGTCAGCAAGATGTAACACCTTTACTCATATTTCCTTGTCCTGGTGTCAGTGGTGAAATGCACCATGACAGACATAAATGTTTTCAGAGAATGGGTGATGGTATCGGTGACATGCTGGTGTAGCGCAGGCAAAGCTTTCTTATAGAAGTAATGGTGACTGGGCAACTGGTCCTTGCGGACTGCGACTGCTATCAACTTTTCTAAAAGCATCTATATCCACCAGTCAGAAAGGCAGCATGTCTGTGGCCAACAGATTTGAGATGGTGGAGTTCAAGCTCTTCATTCTTTTATGAAACTAGAACTGCGGGACCGAGGACAGGACAAACTGCTGGACTGTCAGTGAGGTGCAGGCGGAGATGTTATGGTGGGTTGAGAAAGATGTGTTGTGCTAGGTGACACAAAATCAACAGTGTACTTCTGGAACAGCTGCCTGGCTTCACTCACACCGACTGTGGTGGTTAAACAATTGAAGTTTCTGTGTGAGAAGATTTGGAATGGCAACAGAGGAGGAATAAGCAGCAGATGGGGTTTATGGGACAGCAGTTGGTTGGTGAGGACAGCTAGTCCACATTTGAAAGCAGTGAGATTCCCAGGCATGTTGACGCGCATGTGTCGGTCCATGAATGTTGTTGTCAAATTTGTGCAATTTTTGCCTCTACTACAGCTTTTTTTGCAAACTTGACAGATAACATCTGTAGGGTCATCCTTTGCAAGTCTCAAAAAATTCCCAGTCTGGGCAACCCTTGTCGCCCCCGCAAACTCTACACTCGCGACTGGTGCGGGCCACAGCCAGAGTTGGGGCTGAGGATGCAGTGCTTGTTGTGGTTGCATTACTTTGTGTCTGTGTGATAAGCTGAAAATGTAAATTTCTCATCTTCCTTCTAATCAGCTGGTGAGCTACTTAGCTGCGTAACTCTGGGTTCATACCAAGTGGGATCTGCAACTTCATTATCATCCTCTCTGTTCTCACACACCTCACACAGAGTCACCCTCCTCCACTTCCTTTCCTGACACCACAGTACAATCCACGTGCACCTCTAGTATCTGAGTCTCATCAGGATCACATCCACCCTTGGTGGTTAACATCTGGTGATGAGTGTCTGGATTTTTCTCGTACCCTACTTTCACTCAGTCCCAGATCCAACATGAAAACATTTTGGGCATCGCTAAATATACTTTCCACCTCTGCATTCTGTAATTCGTCAGAGCAGACCTCTGATGCCCATGGAATGCAATGTATGAACAGCTCTTCAGAATGACCCATCTGAGGTTCCCCACCATCAGTTGGGCATTTGGAAATTTTTGACATGGGGAAACAAGGGTTATTGGGGTGCCATCTATGAGGATTGCACTGCATGTGATATTAAGGTGGAGGAAGAGGAAGAGAGGTCACTTGATGTGGCGCTTGCCATCCACTTGAGCATGTGTTCTATCTGAGCCTCATCTACAAGGTGAGTGGCTTCCAAAGAAAGGGAGTCGAGTAGGCCGGGCAGTGACAGATATTGCCAGTGGTCTTTGGATAGAACGAGACAGTGTGTTACGGCTGACAGAACGCACTGAGTAAATATAGAGATAGTATAAGTGCGTTAGCAGCCCGGGGTCCATCATGCAGGAGTGGAACCTGCTGGTAGTAAATGGTGGCACTATATGGTGGTGCTAGCCTTAGTAGACATGGGTACTGTCACCTGGTCTGTATAGGAGCAAACTCTGTTGCTTCACAGAGTCGCCAGGATTAAAGATAATGCTGTGCCCTGTTAGCATTCACAGGGTGCAGCAAATGGATACTAGTGGGATCCCTGACACTCACCCCAACTATGCTGGTGGTTGATCCCGCTCTGACCCTCGGTGGCTTTTGAGCCCGCGCCTGAGGACGCCCTGAGTCAGATGCTGGGATCAAATGGGAGTTCCCACCCTACACTGAAGGATTGTCAGGAGACGCTAAAGTTAGCCACACAGAGTGAGTACAGTACCGCAGTGGCGGTCACTGCAGGAAAGACACCGTATATTTTGTGCCTGGTGCTGAATGGCACTATCTGACGCTAGACAGCTACAACACTTGCGAACATTCACCAACTCTAGGGATGGGAATGATTTGGAGCTTCCACCAGAACAGGCATACATCCAGACACACACAAATACTGATTTACACTAGCGCATGGCCGTGCGGCCATGCAAACCTTTTATAGCTGTAGCACTCAAGGACCTTCCTAGTGGTCCAAAAGGAGCTGCTAGAGCACCTGAGCGTGTGACCCCCGATCTCCAATGGGAGGTCGTTCTGTGGGCATGCTCAGTATGGGAAAAGCAGGACTTGAAACGCCTGCTCACTGCTGATCAGTACTGGCTACACAGCCAGCGCCTGGAAAGGCAGCAGTAACCAAGTGCACAGTATCAGCTTGAGGCATACGCTGGGACCGACGTCTCTGCTGAGCAGGCTCCACTGCGGCTGGAGGAGAATAAAAGACAGGAACGGACATGGTTCGAGATTCCCCCTGTGCAGCGGTGGGAACTCGACTACTAACACAGTGTTTGTTCAGTTGAGATTTCATTCACATTAGCACCTAACCCAGGTGCATGTCGAACATTAAGGCTATTCCTCCTTTCACAACCACCTCACTTTTTCCCAATCATGTTGTAAGTAGCCTTCCCCTTTTGCACCCTGCAGTTTCACAACCTTTGGCCCACAGTTGTCAGTCACCTGTTACCAAATAAGCAATCACTATTTATTTTTTTAGACAGTGTGCCTGAACAACATTGTTATGCCTAATAATTTTTAAGTGGAAATCTGGCCTTCTGATTTGCCACTGAAACACAGTTTTATCACAAATGATTTGGAGTAGCTAATTGATCCTCGTGGCTGCAACACTATATTAGGCCAAACGATTTTTAAGTGGAAATCTAGCCTTCTGATTTGCCACTGAAGCACAGTTTTAGCACAAACGACTTTGAGTAACTAATTTGGCCTCGTGGCTGCAACACTATATTAGGCTTAATGATATATAAGTGGAAATTTGGACTTCTGATTTGCACTGAAACAGTTTCAGCACAAACGATTTGGAGGAGCTAAATGGGCCTCATGGTTGCAGCACTATATTAGGCCTAACAATTTTTAAGTGGAAATCTGGTCTCCGATTTGCCACTGCCATTTTAGCACAAATGACCTGAAGTAGCTAATTGGGCCTCCAGGCCGCAACCCAATATTAGTCCTATTCATTTTTAAGTGAAAATCTGGCCTTCTGATTTTCCCCCGAAACACAGTTTTAGCACAAATGATTTGATGCAGCAAATGGGGCTTCTGGAAACTGCCACACATTTTTTGTATAATGTAGTTCGATGTTGGAAGATCAATTTCACACAGGACTAATTCACTTTCTGCAGGACAAGTTCACTTTCTGCAGCACCAGCACTATCGCAAGAGTGACCTCTCTGCACTGTGACACTGAGCAAATGGTGCCAGCAAAACAAGATATCCCCTTTTCCTGTGACATTTTACTTCAGCAACCAATCACAGAAGACCTAGTGTCATGATGTTATGAATTGTGTCTGCATCCTGATTAGTTGCCGGAATCAACTCACATAAAGTTAAGTGAAAAAAAAGCTACACTGCTCCTGTAATTACTTCAGATGCTCCTTTAACCTCTCAATACCCCCTCTCCTCATCAAATACATCCCCCCGCTTATCATAAAGCACCACAATCCTTGCCAAAGTTATTTAAAAGTATTAGTGGAAACACGATGATTTATCTAACTTTGACAGACTTTTGCCGACTTTGAGTAAAAATGCTTGTGAGAGCAAACACGAATTCAAATGTTAGGTGTCGAGTTCCCGCTTCTGCACAAGGGGAATCTCGAGCCATCTCCGCTGCGGTCTCCCATTCTTATCCAGCCGCAGTCGAGTCTGCTCAGCAGAGACATTGGTCCCAGCGTCTTGCTCAGTCTCACTCTGTACAAAGAGTTACTGCTGCTTTTCCTGCTTCTGCCATTGAAGTCAGTGTTGGGCAGCGGCGAGCAGATGCTTTTGGGGCTAAGTCCTGCTTTTCTCTTTCTGAGCATGCCCAGGGCAAGATCTCCCATTGGAGATCGAGGGTCACATGCTCAGGTACTGCAGCACATCCCATTGGTCCTCCAGGAAGGTCCTGAAAGGGCAAAACTTTGGTAGCAGCTTCCCATTGGTCCTTTATTGGAGGGTCCTGAATGTGCTGCAACTATATAAGCTGCGCATGACCGCACGGCCATGCGCTAGTGTACATTTGTAAATGTGTGTGTGTTGTGAGTGAAAGTCGCTCTTTAAATAACCCTCCCTATTGGATGACTATCTAGCGCCCGACTTAGCCATCAGCACGTAAACACACAATACAGTGTCTTATTGCTGTGACCCCCAGTGCGGCGCCTTGTGCTTTCACAGCGCTTTCCTGACCCAAGCCTGGGTGGTTAGTGGCGTTCGCCAGTGCGGCACTGCATGCACTCTCGTGCTTCTATTGCTGTCACTCTGACACCTCAGTAGCGGTGTCGAGCGCATGAGGTCTATGTACTCAAATCCTGTGTCTTGGGATTGAGTTCTGAGACTCGTTGCTTGCGCTCTTGGTGCGGTACCACGGCCCTGTGACGTAACAGGGTTCGCTTCCTTCACACAGGGTGAGGTTAGCCCATGTGTGTATTCACTTTGTACCGCCATATAGTCCGTCATTACTTGGCAGCAGGTTCCATCTCTGCACGGTGGACCCCGGGCTGCGAACGCACCATACTCTATCTGTCTTATTATTTGGTGTGTTCCGATAGCCCTAACATTACACTAGCGCCAGGGTCTGGCTAGTAATGACGGACAAACAGCAATCCTTGCGGTATATCCAGCAGCTGGAGGGTAGGTTGGCGGCTCTCGAGAGCTCAACCTCAGCTGTGGATGCAGCAACCTTGTCCATTGCCACCCCTGTTCCGACATTATCTCGCCTCCCGCTGCCAGAAAAATTTTCTGGTGATAGCAAATTTTGTAGGGGATTCGTGAGTCAGTGCTCTATTCACCTCGAGCTCCTGGCTGCACGTTTTCCCACAGAGCGGGCTAAGGTGGGATTTATAGTGTCTCTCTTGTCGGACAGGGCGTTGGAATGGGCTATGCCGCTGTGGGAGCGTGACGATCATGTGGTGCAGAGTGCTCCGCTGTTCCTGAGCACCCTGAAACAGGTCTTTTTAGGACCTCAAGTCACCCATGATACTGCGCTCCAACTGCTGACATTAACTCAGGGTGAGTCCTTGGTCAGTCATTTTGCCGTCCAATTCCGCACTTTAGCTTCTGAGCTGGACTGGTCGGATAACGCCCTTAACCCCATATTTTGGAGGGGCCTGGCTGATCACGTTAAGGACGCTCTGGCCACTAGGGAGATTCCTGCCACACTGGAGGAGTTAATAACTGTCTCCACTCGAATTGACCTCCGTTTTAACGAGCGGAGGTTAGAGCGAGCCCAGTGTAGGCAGAGGTTTCGGCTGGCTCCTACATTCGCCAAACCTCTGGAATCTCCGGTCCTGGTTCCTGAGTCACATGAGGCCATGGAAGTGTCACAAGCGGGATCTAAGTCCCAGACCGCCTGTGCACTCAAGGTCTGTCATGTTTGCCAGCAGTCAGGACATCTAGCCACCAGATGTCCTCAGAGGTCGAGGAAACGTCAGCGTCTAGTAGTAGTAGGTGGAGGTACACTAGACACGGCGACGTTGCCTCTAAATTGTCCTTTAAGGGGACAATTATTATAGGCTCATTCTCCCACTCTGTAGAGCTCTGCGTGGATTCTGGGGCGGAGGGCAATTTTATGTCTTCTGCCTTCGCCCAACGTCACGCAATACCCCTGGTTATGCTAGCTCAACCAGTATCAGTACGAGTGGTGAATGGGTCGACACTGCTCTCACAGATAACACACCAGACCATCCCTTTTACTCTGTCCATGTCACCATCTCATCAGGAGATTATATCTCTGCTCGTCATTCCTGAGGGAATTGATGAGGTCCTGTTGGGAATACCTTGGCTACGGTACCACTCTCCTCATATCGAGTGGTCCTCAGGCAGAATTCTGGGATGGGGCGAATCTTGTGGGGGTAGGTGTCAGAGGGAGTGCGTTCAGGTTGCTACTACAGAGGTACCCGCAGATCTATCCTCTCTCCCCAAGCAGTATTGGTCTTATGCAGACGTGTTCTCCAAAAAGGCGGCAGAGATCCTTCCGCCCCATCGCCCCTATGACTGTCCTATTGATCTCTTGCCTGGTGCTGAGCCTCCCCGGGGTCGAGTCTATCCGTTATCTCTCCCGGAGACGGAGGCAATGTCACAGTACATCCAGGAAAATCTGGCAAGAGGATTCATTAGGAAGTCAGTGTCACCTGCTGGGGCAGGGTTCTTCTTCGTGCAGAAGAAGAATGGGGAATTGCGTCCATGCATAGACTACAGGGATCTTAACGCCATCACCGTTAAGAATAAGTATCCTTTGCCCTTGATATCTGAGCTCTTCGATAGGCTTCGGGGAGCAAGGGTATTTACTAAATTAGATCTGCGGGGTGCTTACAACCTGATTCGCATCCGTGAGGGGGACGAATGGAAGACGGCTTTTAACACCAGGGATGGGCACTATGAATATCTGGTGATGCCCTTCGGGCTCTGTAATGCCCCAGCCGTTTTCCAAGACTTTGTGAAGGACATCTTCCGGGATATGCTTTCCACATCGGTCGTAGTCTATCTGGATGATATTCTCATCTACTCTCCAGATATTGACTCCCACCGGAGAGATGTTTGCAAAGTCTTCGACCTCCTACAGGCAAACTCCCTCTATGCCAAGTTGGAGAAGTGTATGTTCGAGCAGGAGTCCTTACCTTTCCTAGGCTACATCATCTCGCCCAGGGATTGGCTATGGATCCTGCCAAACTACAGGCTGTGATGGAGTGGCAGGAACCCCATTCTCTTAAAGCGGTGCAGTGCTTTATGGGGTTCATTAATTATTATCGCCAGTTCATTCCGCACTTCTCAACTTTGGTAGCTCCCTTGGTTGCCCTCACCAAGAAGGGGGCAAATCCAAAATTGTGGTCTGAGGAGGTCTCCAAGGCCTTTAACTCCATAAAGTCACACTTCGCTAGCGCTCCCATCCTACATCGCCCCGATGTTGATAAGCCATTTATCATGGAGGTGGATGCCTCTTCTGTTGGTGCTGGAGCAGTCCTCTTCCAAAAGGATGCTCAAGGTCGGAAGCATCCTTGCTTCTTCTTTTCTAAGACCTTCTCACCAGCAGAGAGGAATTATTCCATCGGGGACAGGGAGTTGCTAGCCATGAAGTTGGCTTTCTTGGAGTGGAGACATCTCTTGGAGGGAGCACGTTTTCCCTTCCAAGTCTTCACAGACCATAAAAATTTGGTGTACCTGCAGACAGCCCAGCGGTTGAATTCTCGCCAGGCCAGATGGTCCTTATTCTTCTCCCAGTTTCATTTCACCCTCCATTTTCTTTCTAGGGAGAAGAACATTCGGGCCGATGCTCTCTCTCGCTCCGTTGTGTCATCTGCGGAGGAGGAAGAGGAGCCTCGGCTTATTGTCCCCACCGAGAGCTTGAGAACTGTGGCCCCGGTTTCGCTAGAGTCTGTGCCTCCGGGCAAGATTTTTGTACCATCCAGTTTGCGACCGGAGGTTCTCTCTTGGGCACACTCGTCCAGGGTGGGTGGACATTTTGGTTCCAAAAGGACATCTGAGTTACTGGCGAGGACATACTGGTGGCCGCATATGGCTCGTGATGTCGCAGAATATGTTCGGGTGTGTGTCTCTTGCGCCAAGAACAAGTCCCCTCGGCAATGGCCAGCTGGTTTGCTTTACCCTCTGCCGGTGGCGGACAGGCCCTGGGAGATGGTCGGGATGGACTTTGTGGTGGGCTTACCCAAGTCTCGTAACTGCACCATTATCTGGGTGATCACCGACCATTTTTCCAAAATGGTGCACTTGGTGCCTCTTCCACGGCTACCTTCTGCAAGGGCGTTGGCTGTCTTGTTCATCAAACATATCTTTCGCCTACACGGTATGCCAGACAAAATTGTTAGTGACCGGGGTCCCCAGTTTGCGTCTCGATTCTGGAGAGAGCATTGTCGTCTACTCAGTATTGAGTTGAATCTCTCTTCGGCATATCATCCCGAGACGAATGGGTTGGTAGAGAGGGCCAACCAGACCTTGGTCACATATTTACGACATTTTGTTTCTGCCAGGCAGGATGACTGGGCATCCTTGCTACCATGGGCAGAGTTTGCGCTTAACAACGCCGTAGCCGACTCCACCGGTCAGACTCCATTCCTCCTAAATTACGGCCAGCATCCGCGTGTCCCTGTGCCTGTGTCTTCTGCTGACTCCAGGGTGGCAGACTGGGCTGTGGAGGCACGGGACATTTGGGACCGCACTCAGGATGCCATTCGGGCCTCCAAGGAGAGAATGAGGTCCTCCGCCAATGCTCGTCGGCGTCCCGCTCCGCCCTTTGCTCCTGGCGACTTAGTGTGGCTCTCCGCCCGTAAAATCAGGCTGCGTGTTGAATCCACTAAGTTTGCACCTCGCTACTTGGGTCCCTTCAAGGTCCTTGAACAGGTTAACCCTGTGGTCTACCATCTGGCTCTTCCTCCACGCTTGGGTATCACCGACACCTTTCATGTGTCCCTCTTGAAACCCGTATACATGTCCCAGTTTTCCGAGTCATCTGCCAGGACATCGGGTTCGTCTACGGACGATTACGAGGTGAACGCTATTTTGGGGTGCAAGGTGGTACGTGGCAAAAAGTTCTATCTGGTGGATTGGAATGGTTATGGCCCAGAGGACAGGTCCTGGGAGCCTGCTGAAAACATTTGGGCCCCACAGCTCATTGCTGCCTTTGAGCGTAGCGAGGCCCAAGAAGGGGGGGTCATGTTAGGTGTCGAGTTCCCGCTTCTGCACAAGGGGAATCTCGAGCCATCTCTGCTGCGGTCTCCCATTCTTATCCAGCCACAGTGGAGTCTGCTCAGCAGAGACGTCGGTCCCAGCGTCTTGCTCAGTCTCACTCTGTACAAAGAGTTACTGCTGCTTTTCCTTCTTCTGCCATTGAAGTCAGTGTTGGGCAGCGGCGAGCAGATGCTTTTGGGGCTAAGTCCTGCTTTTCTCTTTCTGAGCATGCCCAGGGCAAGATCTCCCATTGGAGATCGAGGGTCACATACTCAGGTACTGCAGCACATCCCATTGGTCCTCCAGGAAGGTCCTGAAAGGGCAAAACTTTGGTAGCAGCTTTCCATTGGTCCTTTATTGGAAGGTCCTGAACGTACTGCAACTATATAAGCTGCGCATGACCGCACGGCCATGTGCTAGTGTACATTTGTAAATGTGTGTGTGTTGTGAGTGAAAGTCGCTCTTTAAATAACCCTCCCTATTGGATGACTGTTCGCGGAAGGTGTATGTTTGCTATCTAGCGCCCGACTTAGCCATCAGCACGTAAACACACAATACAGTGTCTTATTGCTGTGACCGCCAGTGCGGCGCCTTGTGCTTTCACAGCGCTTTCCTGACCAAAGCCTGGGTGGTTAGTGGCGTTCGCCAGTGCGGCACTGCATGCACTCTCGTGCTTCTATTGCTGTCACTCTGACACCTCAGTAGCGGTGTCGAGCGCATGAGGTCTATGTACTCAAATCCTGTGTCTTGGGATTGAGTTCTGAGACTCGTTGCTTGCGCTCTTGGTGCGGTACCACGGCCCTGTGATGTAACAGGATTCGCTTCCTTCACACAGGGTGAGGTTAGCCCATGTGTGTATTCACTTTGTACCGCCATATAGTCCGTCATTACTTGGCAGCAGGTTCCATCTCTGCACGGTGGACCCCGGGCTGCGAATGCACCATACTTTATCTGTCTTATTATTTGGTGCGTTCCGCTAGCCCTAACACCAAATGCTCTTGCCGAACTTTAGACTGGCGAACATTTTCTAAGTACATTCTCACATCTTTAATCAGCAATCAAACTTGAGTGTATGCTTCTTTTAGATCTGACATTGGCAGCTATTGAGTGATTTGTGTCACCTACTTTGAAGAGGTGCCAAAAATGTAATGTATAAACATGTGAAACAAAACACTTACAAACATACAAAATGTAGGGGTGAGAACACCAATTTGTACTAGTTTAGTGTAGGCCTGTGTTTGTTGAGGACCCTCAAGGTAAATGTCACAAGCTAAAAGATTTAGTGGAGAAAGAGGAGAAGTAGGAAGAAGAGGAGGAGCAGGTATAAGTTGAGGAGAACATATACTTGGTGCAGGTAGTGAACAAAGCACACTAACATTAAATGACAATGGTGGTGGCCATGACAACCAATCGTTTCAGTGAGATTACAATAATGAAACAAATGGGCCTTTGGTCATGCTGGCAGGAATAGCAAGCTTTATTCAAAGTGATGACCTTTGGAAAGCCACTTATTTAGAACCTTGCTATAAAAATGAGATGGAAGAATGTTTTTCAGGTTTTGATTGGGAAGCTAAATTGGCTTACTTCCTGGATCAGATTACCTGCTCCACGAACCTTTCATTGAGCAAAAGCAAAAGATTAACCAGCAGACCACTCTGCAATCCATGCAGACACAATGTTCCCCACCTGTGACCTTAGGACTAAAACAAGTAGCTGAGGCAGTAGCAGTGACTACAGTATATTTGACATGATGGATCAGATGTTTCTTCTGCCATTGCAACAAGCTGGTGCATTTCAGTAAACAGCAATGTACCATTTGAACAGCCATGTTCAGTTAAACCTAGACTGTGTCCTTTTTCAGATAGACACCCTGAGCCCCAATTTTGTGAATTTTGGACTTGAGTCAAGAACTGGCCTTGTTTGCTATGGAATTTGTGTTGCTTACAGCCTCTAGTGTCATGTCAGAAAGGTTAGTCAGTGCAATAGGTGGATATGTCACTCCAAAGTGGACCAGATTATCTGTCATAAGTAGGGTTGAGCGAAACGGGTCGGCCAGATTCAGAAGTCGCCGACTTTTGGCAAAGTCGGGTTTCATAAAACCCGACCCGACCCCTGTGTGGGGTCGGCCATGAGGTCGGCGATCTTCTGATCTGGAATCGGAATTCCGATACCGATTCCCGATATGTTTAAGATATCGGGAATCAGTATCGGAATTCATATTTAAGTGTAAAATAAAGAATAAAAATTAAAAAATATTGCTATACTCACCCTCGGATGCGCCCTGGTTTTCACCGGGAGCCTTCCTTCCTAAGAATGAGCGCCTGAAGGGCCTTCGATGACGTCACGGCATGTGATTGGTCGCATGAGCGGTCACATGGGCGGTCACGCGGCCAATCACAAGCCGCGACGTCATCTAAGGTCCTTCAGGCGCTAATTCTTAGGAAGGAAGCATCCGAGGGCGCGTCCGAGGGTGAGTATATTCCTAATAGGTATATACTCACCCTCGGACGCACCCTGGTTCTAACCCGCAGCCTTCCTTCCTAAGAATCAGCGCCTGAAGGACTTTAGATGACGTCGCAGCTTGTGATTGGTCACGTGATGCCCATGTGACCGCTCACGCGACCAATCACAAGCCGCGACGTCATCGAAGGTCCTTCAGGCGCTCATTCTTAGGAAGGAAGTCTGCCGGAAAGAACCAGGGCGCGTCCGAGGGTGAGTATAGCAATATTTTTTATTTTGATTCTTTATTTTACACTTAAATATGGATCCCAGGGCCTGAAGGAGAGTTTCCTCTCCTTCAGACCCTGGGAACCATTAGAAACCCAATGCACTGCATTGGGTTTCGTGTTTCGGCCGACCCCGACCCCGACTTTTCTATAGGATCGGCCGATTTCACTCGACCCGACTTTTGAAAAAGTCGGGTTTCGTGAAATCCGACCCGATCCTATAAAAAGAAAAGTCGCTCAACCCTAGTCATAAGCATGAAAAACTTTTATCAAAATGAATCAGGCATGCATCAGTGCACACTCTCATGAAATGATAGCTGATTCAAATGATTACAACGGCTATACAAACTGTTTGCTTGTCTATCTTTTGACTGTCATCTACACAATTCCGCTACCACCAGTACTGATGGGCCACACTCTGCTGGGCATCCACTCACTGTCCAATATGTCACCTATTCTGTAGTACTGCTGCTGCAGGGCTGCTGTTGTTGGAAGTAAATTGTCCATCATCTCATTGACTTATCCATTTTAATGCTCTGCCACGCTTTTCCTACCGCAGCCAGTGCACAGCCATGTCAGCCACACACCTCCTTGCTGCCCATTGTATTTCATAATGCTTGAATGTACTACTACTGTTGGAAAACCTATTTTACATGTTATTTCATCCAGAAGAAATAGCTGTAAAATAGCTAATTCTTATAAAAAAAACTTGATGATAAGCAAGAACTTATTCATGCTCAAAACAATGCTACTGTTTTGACTTCAGAAATAAGATGATTATTTTTGGACTGCTTGATAAAAAGACTTTGTCATTACCTAAATATTTTGTGATTTTTTTGTCTCTTCTGGTTGAGAGGCTGATACTTTGCCCCATTCAAAACAGTACAGTGCACCTCGATTGGTTCTCTAGTAAAGGAATAATTTTTGGATGGCTTATAAAAAGATATTGTATGACTTGTTCCATTTGCACCACCTGTCTATAAACAACTGCAATGCTTGCATCTGCCTCTTCCCCCAAAAAGAGAAAATGATAAGACCATTTATACAATTTAAGTAGCTTAAAAAGCCTCATTCTGCAGTATGTTGTTAATCCCTTAATCCCATATGACGTACTATCCCGTCAAGGTGCCCTGGGACTTAATTCCCAGTAATGGGATAGTACGTCATATGCGATCGGCCGCATTCACGGGGGAGTGCGGCCGATCGCGGCTGGGTGTCAGCTGCCAATCACAGCTGACATCCGGCACTATGTGCCAGAAGCGGTCACGGACCGGTCCCGGCACATTAACCCCCGGCACACCGCGATCAAACATGATCGCGATGTGCCGGCGGTATATGGAAGCATCTCGCAGGGAGGGGCCTCCCTGCAAGCTTCCCTGAAACTCCCACAGCAACGCGATGTGATCGCGTTGCTGCGAGGGTCTCCTTACCTCCCTCCCTGCAGCAGGCCCGGATCCAAGATGGCCACGGCATCCGGGTCCTGCAGGGAGGGAGGTGACTTACCAAGTGCCTGCTCAGAGCAGGCGCTTGGTAAGCCTGCAGTGCTCTAAGTCAGATCACTGATCTGACAGAGTGCTGTGCAAACTGTCAGATCAGTGATATGTGATGTCTTCCCCCCGGGGCAAAGTCAAAAAGTAAAAAAAAAAAATTTTCACATGTCTTAAAAAAAAAAAATTCCTAAATAAAGAAAAAAAAATATATATATTATTCCCATAAATACATTTCTTTATCTAAATAAAAAAAACAATAAAAGTACATACCGTATATACTCGAGTATAAGCCGAGATTTTCAGCCCAAATTTTTGGGCTGAAAGTGCCCCCCTCGGCTTATACTCGAGTCACAGTAGCGGTGGGGTCGGCGGGTGAGGGGGTGAGGGCGCTGGGGTATACTTACCTAGTCCCAGCGATCCTCGCGCTGTCCCTGCCATCCCACGGGCTTCGGCGCTGCAGCTTCTTCCTCTCTTCAGCGGTCACGTGGGACCGCTCATTACAGAAATGAATAAGCGGCTCCACCTCCCATAGGGGGCGGAGCCGCTTATTCATTTCTCTAATCAGCGGTGCCGGTGACCGCTGATAGAGAAAGAAGCTGCGGCACCGAAGACAGGAGGGGACAGCGCGAGGATCGCCAGGACTAGGTGAGTATGTTATATTCACCTGTCCACATTCCAGCCGCCGGGCGTCGCTCCATCTTCCCGGCCGGCGCCTCCATCTTCCCGGCGTCTCTGCTCTCTGACTGTTCAGGCAGAGGGCGCGATGACGCATACAGTGTGCGCTGCGCCCTCTGCCTGATCAGTCAGAGCAGAGACGCCGGGAAGATGGAGGCGCCGGAACGAGACGCCGGGAGCTGCAATCAAGGGAGGTGAGTATGTGTTTTTTTTTTTTTATTGCAGCAGCAGCGGCACAGATTAATGTGGAGCATCTATGGGGCACAATGAATGGTGCAGAGCACCGTATATGGCACAGCTAGGGGGCACAATGAATGGTGCAGAGCATCGTATATGGCACAGCTAGGGGGCACAATGAACGGTGCAGAGCACCGTATATGGCACAGCTAGGGGGCACAATGAACGGTGCAGAGCACCGTATATGGCACAGCTAGGGGGCACAATGAACGGTGCAGAGCACCGTATATGGCACAGCTAGGGGGCACAATGAACGGTGCAGAGCACCGTATATGGCACAGCTAGGGGGCACAATGAACGGTGCAGAGCACCGTATATGGCACAGCTAGGGGGCACAATGAACGGTGCAGAGCACCGTATATGGCACAGCTATGGGGCACAGTGAACGGTGCAGAGCACTATATGGGGCACAGCTATGGGGAAATATGAACGGTGTAGAGCACTATATGGCACAGCTATGGGGAAATAATGATCTATTTTTATTTTTGAAATTCACCGGTAAATGCTGCATTTCCACCCTAGGCTTATACTCGAGTCAATAAGTTTTCCCAGTTTTTTGTGGCAAAATTAGGGGGGTCGGCTTATACTCGGGTCGGCTTATACTCGAGTATATACGGTATATTTAGTATCAACGCGTCCGTAATGACCCAATCTATAAGAAAAAAAAAAATCGAGGCAAAAAACGCTTTATTATCATACCGCCAAACAAAAAGTGGAATAACACGCGATCAAAAAGACAGATATAAATAACCATGGTACCACTGAAAACGTCATCTTGTCCCGCAAAAAACGAGCCGCAATACAGCATCATCAGCTAAAAAATAAAAAAGTTATAGTGCTGAGAATAAAGCAATGCCAAAAAAAATTATTTTTTCTATAAAATAGTTTTTATCGTATAAAAGCGCCAAAACATAAAAAAAATGATATAAAGGGGGTATCGCTGTAAACGTACTGACCCAAAGAATAAAACTGCTTTATCCATTTTACCAAATACGGAACGGTATAAACGCCTCCCCCAAAAGAAATTCATGAATAGCTGATTTTTGGTCATTCTGCCTGACAAAAATCGGAATAAAAAGCGATCAAAAACTGTCACATGTCAGAAAATGTTACCAATAAAAATGTCAACTCGTCCTGCAAAAAACAAGATCTCACATGACTCTGTGGACCAAAATATGGAAAAATTATAGCTCTCAAAATGTAGTAACACAAAAACTTTTTGCTATAAAAAGCATCTTTTAGTGTGACAGCTGCCAATCATAAAAATCCGGTATAAAAAATGCTATAAAAGTAAATCAAACCCCCCTTCATCACCCCCTTAGTTAGGGAAAAATAATACATTTATTTTTTTTTTATTTATTTCCATTTTCCCGTTAGGGTTAGGGCTAGGGTTAGGGTTAGGGCTAGGGTTAGGGTTAGGTCTAGGTTAGGGCTAGGGTTATGGTTAGGGCTAGAGTTAGGGCTAGGGTTAGGGTTGGGGCTAGGGTTGGAGCTAAAGTCAGGGTTAGGGTTGGGGCTAAAGTTAGGGTTAGGGTTGGAGCTAAAGTTAGGGTTAGGGTTGGGGCTAAAGTTAGGGTTAGGGTTGGGGCTAAAGTTAGGGTTAGGGTTTGGATTACATTTACGGTTGGGATTAGGGTTTGGATTAGAATTAGGGGTGTGTCAGGGTTAGGGGTGTGGTTAGGGTTACTGTTGGGATTAGGGTTAGGGGTATGTTTGCATTAGGGTTTCAGTTAGAATTGGGGGTTTCCACTGTTTAGGCATATCAGGGGCTCTCCAAATGCGGCATGGCGTCCGATCTCAATTCCAGCCAATTCTGCATTGAAAAAAGTAAAACAGTGCTCCTTCCCTTCCGAGCTCTCCCGTGCGCCCAAACAGGGGTTTACCCTCACATATGGGGTATCAGCGTACTCGGGACAAATTGGACAACAACGTTTGGGGTCCAAGTTCACTTGTTACCCTTGGAAAAATAAAAATTTGGGGGGCTAAAAATCATTTTTGTGGGGAAAAAAAAAAGATTTTTTATTTTCACGGCTCTGCATTGTAAACTGTAGTGAAACACTTGGGGGTTCAAAGTTCTCACAACACATCTAGACAAGTTCCTTGGGAGGTTTAGTTTCCAATATAGGGTCACTTGTGGGGGGTTTCTACTGTTTGGGTACATCAGGGGCTCTGCAAATGCAACGTGACTAGTGTTGAGCGCTACCGTCCGATATTTGAAAGTATCGGTATCGGATGGTATCGGCCGATATCCGAAAAATATCGGATATCGCCGATACCAATATCCGATATCAATACAAGTCAATGGGACACAAATATCGGAAGGTATCCGTAATGGTTCCCAGGGTCTGAAGGAGAGGAAACTCTCCTTCAGGCCCTGGGATCCATATTAATGTGTAAAATAAAGAATAAAAATAAAAAATATTGATATACTTACCCTCGGACGGGCCCTGGTTGTCACCGCTGCAATCGCCATGCTTTTCTTCCTAAGAATGAGCGCTTTAATGACCTTCGATGACTTCGCGGCTTGTGATTGGTCGCGTGAGCGGTCACATGACCGCTCAGCGACCAATCACAAGCCGCGACGTCATCGAAGGTACTTAACAAGCTCATTCATAGGAAGGAAAACATGGCAATTGCAGCGGTGACAACCAGGGCCCGTCCGAGGGTAAGGATATATATATTTTTTATTTTTATGCTTTATTTTACACATTAATCTAAATCCCGATACCGTTTCCTGATATCACAAAAATATAGGAACTCGGTATCGGAATTCCGATACCGCAAATATCGGCCGATACCCGATACTTGCGGTATTGGAATGCTCAATACTAAACGTGACATTCCAAATGGCGCTCCTTCCCTTCCGAGCTCTGCGATGCACCCAACAGTGGTTCCCCCACATATGGGGTATCAGCGTACTCAGGACAAATTGTACAACAACTTTTGGGGTCCAATTTATCCTGTTACCCTTGTTAAAATACAAAACTGGGGGCTTAAATATCATTTTTGTGAAAATATATATATATATTTTCACGGTTCTGCGTTATAAACTGTAGTGAAATACTTGGGGGTTCAAAGTTCTCACAACACATCTAGATAAGTTCCTTGGGAGGTCTACTTTCCAATATGGGGTCACTTGTGGTTTTTTTTTACTGTTTGGGTACATCAGGGGCTCTGCAAATGCAACGTGATGCCTGCAGACCAATCCATCTAAGTCTGCATTCCAAATGGCGCTCCTTCCCTTCCGAGCTCTGCCATGCACCCAAACAGTGGTTCCACCCCCACATGTGGGGTATCAGCGTAGCTATAGGAAAAAAATGGAGACACAAAGCGCAAAATAGGGTCTTATCCTCTAGATAACCACGAGAGCTTTTTTAGAATTGCTCACCTGATTTTGTTGAATGAAAAGCATGTAGCGATTTTGGCTGCTGCAGATCCACAAGCCGATCAACGGCCGTATGACAATATAAACTGTGCAGGAGTTGTGGGTTAAATCCGCGCTGCCTTAATGAAGAAGTTCCAAGGATAATAAATTTAAAAGGTGGTTTATTCAACGCGTTTCAAGGTCAGTGCGACCTCTTCTTCAGGAAATTCCACATACAACATGATGTTAATAAAAAATTGGGGGCGAAAAGATCATTTTTGTGAAAAAATGATTTTTTTATTTTTACGGCTCTGCATTATAAACTTCTGTGAAGCACTTGTTGAGTTAAAGTGCTCACCACACATCTAGATAAGTTCCTTAAGGGGTCTACTTTCCAAAATGGTGTCACTTGTGGGGGGTTTCAATGTTTAGGCACATCAGGGGCTCTCCAAACGCAACATGGCGTCCCATCTCAATTCCAGTCAATTTTGCATTGAAAAGTCAAATGGCGCTCCTTCCCTTCCGAGCTCTGCCATGCACCCAAACAGTGGTTTACCCCCACATATGGGGTATCAGCGTATTCAGGACAAATTGCACAACAACTTTTGTGGTCCAATTTCTTCTCTTACCCTTGGCAAAATAAAAATTGGGGACGAAAAGATCATTTTTGTGAAAAAATATGATTTTTTATTTTTACGGCTCTGCATTATAAACTTCTGTGAAGCACTTGGTGGGTCAAAGTGCTCACCACACATCTAGATAAGTTCCTTAGGGGGTCTACTTTCCAAAATTGTGTCACTTGTGGGGGGTTTCAATATTTAGGCACATCAAGGGCTCTCCAAACGCAACATGGCGTCCCATCTCAATTCCAGTCAATTTTGCATTGAAAAGTCAAATGGCGCTCCTTCCCTTCCGAGCTCTGCCATGCACCCAAACAGTGGTTTACCCCCACATATTGGGTATCATCGTACTCAGGACAAATAGTGCAACAACTTTTGGGGTCCATTTTCTCCTCTTACCCTTGGTAAAATAAAACAAATTGGAGCTGAGGTAAATTATTTATGAGAAAAAGTTAAATGTTCATTTTTATTTAAACATTCCAAAAATTCCTGTAAAACACCTGAAGGGTTAATAAACTTCTTGAATGTGGTTTTGAGCACCTTGAGTGGTGCAGTTTTTAGAATGGTGTCACACTTGGTTATTTTCTATCATATAGACCCCTCAAAATGACTTCAAATGTCATGTAGTCCCTAAAAATATTGGTGTTGTAAAAATGATTGCTGGTCAAATTTTAACCCTTATAACTCCCTAACAGAAAAAAAATTTGGTTCCAAAATTGTGCTGATGTAAAGTAGACATGTGGTAAATGTTACTTCTTAATTATTTTGTGTGACATATCTCTGTGATTTAAGGGCATAAAAATTCAAAGTTGGAAAATTGCAAAATTTTCAAAATTTTTGCCAAATTTCTGTTTTTTTCACAAATAAACGCACGTTATATCAAAGAAATTTTACAACTATCATGAAGTACAATATATATCAAGAAAACAGTGTCAGAATTGCCAAGATCCGTTGAAGCGTTCCAGAGTTATAACCTCATAAAGGGACAGTGGTCAGAATTGTAAAAATTGGCCCGGTCATTAACGTGCAAACCACACTCGGGGCTTAAGGGGTTAAATATGCTGTTGATTACATATGGTTGCCTTTGTCATTCATTTTTTCTGAGCCAGATAGGAGGAAGCCATTTGAACATTAAAAAGGCTGCATTTACAATATCGAGCTCAAACTTGATTAATTGATTCCAGGGGGAACTCATTGTGTTCTACACATAATTTCTAGGCAATTAGAGGCTTCTTAATTGTGCGGTTTTCATGAATGTATTTTCCGCATATGAAATGTTTTGGGGAAATTCAACAAAGTCAAATTAAAAAAAAAGATCCACTCATCTATACCTGCACGTATACCTCTCTACAATGTCTCAGCCCTGCTCACATCTATTACTCTATATGGCATATTTATAAATCCTTAATGGCAAAATTTTGCCATGTAAAAGTTTTTTTTATCATTATGGCTTGTCCGACTTAGTATGCAATTTTTTTTCTAGAATAAAAATGTGAGCAATTAAACAAAATTTAAAAAATACATTTTAAGAATCATGACATAAGTGTAACAGCTAATTTAATGGAATCAATAAAGGCAATATTCTTCATTGATTGATTGATAAACCACAGGTTGTAGAAAAAATTTGACTGCATCTATGATTAAGACCAGACAAAACTACGAAGTATTAGAAAGCTATGCTTTATCTGGCACATTCAGTAAAAATGCAGTAACAGGAAATATTGCTTGTAATTCTTTCTTAAAGTCTGCTAACATCAGATGACCTGCTAACCCAGGATATACTCAATCACAGGGTTGATGTGAACCTGTCATCCTTAACTGAATTATGAGTTTTAGACATCACAGTAATGAATAATTTTTACATAGCTCATGAATTTCCTCCTGTGACAAAATTGATAAATCTAGCATCACAATATTCTATTTTGCTGTATGAGACATCCTCTATCACCAGTTCCCAATCTATTACACACAGTGTGGTCCGTGTTATATAGGTGCCATGCCGCTAGTCATCCATTAACACCCAGTAAGGTCAACTTTTTTGCTATCAATTCAACATCTCAGTATGTTTTTTTTGAGTGTGGAATGAAACAGAGAACTTGAAGCCTTACCTTTTTAATTATGTTAGTGACATGAGGGCTTGCGTTTTCCAAGAAAAAAAATGTTTTTGTCAGTTGCACAGTCTTGGTGTACATAGAGTAGGTACAGAAAGTATTCATACCCTTTAAAAAAATTTAGTCTTTGCTTCATTGCCATTTGGTGAATTCAAAAATGTTCCTTTTTTTTACACTAATGTAGACTCCCCCATCTTGACTGAAAAAAACAAATGTGGAAAATTTAGCAAATTTAATAAAAAGGAAAAACTGAAATATCACATGGTCATAAGTATTCAGACCCATTGCTCAGACACTTATTTTTAAGTCACATGCTGTCCATTTCCTTGTGATACTCCTTGAGATGGTTCTGTTCTTTGATTGGAGGTCAGGTGTGTTTAATTAAACTGACTTGATTTGGAAAGGCACGTTTGGAAAGGCACGCAAACTGTCTATATAAGACCTCACAGCTCACAGTGCAAGTCAGACCAAATTAGAATCATGATGTCAAAGGAACTGGCCAAGGAGATCAGAGACAGAACTGTGGCAAGGCACACATCTGACCAAGGTTACAACAGAATTTCTGCAGTACAAAAGGTTCCTAATAGCTCAGTGGCCTCCATAATCCATAAATGGAAGAAGTTTGGGACCACCAGACATCTTCCTAGACCTGGCCATCCAGATAAACTGAGCTGAGAAAAACCTTGGTGAAAGAGGTAAAGAAGAACCCAAAGGTCGCTGTGGCTGAGCTCCAGAAATGTAGTAGGGAAATGGGGGAAAGTTCCACAAAGTCAACTATCACTGCAGCCCTCCACCAATCAGGCCTTTATGGCAGAGTGGCCTGACGGAAGCCTCTCCTCATTGCAAGACATATGAAAGCCCACATACAGCTTGCTAAAAAAACATGAAGGACTCCCAGACTATGAGAAATAAGATTCTCTGGTGTGATGAGATTAAAATAGACCTTTTTGATGATAATTCTAAGTGGTATGTGTGGAGTAAACAAGGAACTGCTCATCACCTGCCCAATACAATCCCCATAGTGAAACATGGTGGTGGCTGCATCATGCTATGGGTGTGTTTTTCAGCTGCAGGGACAGGACAACTGGTTGTCATTGAAGGAAACATGAATGTGGCCAAGTACAGAGATATCCTGGATGAAAACCTCTTCCAGAGTGCCCTGGACCTCAGACTTGGTCGAAGGTTCACCTTGCAACAAGACAATGACCATAAGCACACAGCTAAAATAACAAAGGAGTGGATTCAGAACAACTCTGTGACCATTTTTGATTGGCCCAGCCATAGCCCTTACCTAACCCCAACTGAGCATATCTGGAAAGACCAGAAAATGGCTGTCCACCAACATTCACCATCCATCCTGATGGAACTGGAGAGGAACTGCAAGGAAAAATTGCAGAGGATCCCCAAATCCAGGTTTAAAAAACTCGTTGCATCATTCCCAAGAAGACTCATGGCTGTACTAGCTCAAAATAGTGTTTCTACTCAATGCTGATCAAATGAGTTGAATACTTATGACCACGTGATAGTTCAGTTTTTCTTTTTTAATAAATATGCAAAAATTACTACATTACTACATTTTTTTAGTCAAGATGGGGTGCAGAGTGTACATTAATGATAAAAAAATGAACTTGTTTGAATTTACCAAAATGGCTGCAATGAAACAGAGAGTGAAAAATTTAAAGGAGTCTGACTACTTTCTGTACCCGCTGTATATATATATATATATATAGAGAGAGAGAGGGTGGGCCATTTATATGGATACACCTAAATAAAATGGGAATGGTTGGTGATATCAACTTCCCATCTGTGGCACATTAGTATATGGGAGGGGGAAACTTTTCAAGATGGGTGGTGACCTTGGTGGCCATTTTGAAGTCGGCCATTTTGGATCTAACTTTATCTTTTCCAATGGGAAGAGGGTCATGTGACACATCAAACTTTTTGAGAATTTCACAAGAAAAACATTGGTGTGCTTGGTTTTAACGTAACTTTATTCTTTCATGAGTTATTTACAAGTTTCTCTTTGTTTACAGGCATTGACATGTCGCAGAGGTTAATACATGAGGAGCGGATAGAAATTGTGTTGATGTCTGTTGAAAGCAGTACCTGGGTCATTGCAGCAGATTTCAATACAAGACACCCTACGAGACCACCCATCTCCCATTCTACAGTTAGCAAACTGCTTGCCAACTTTCATGAAACAGGTTCAGTGTTGGATTTGCCAAAATGTGGATGAAAGAAAACTGTCACTAATAATGAAACATCAGTGGCTGTCCTAGCTTCATTCAGCAAGAGCCCACAGTGTAGCACTTGCCACATGTCACTGGAGAGTGGCATCAGTCGAACATCCCTTCAGCGGATATTAGCTACTCACGAATGGCACCCTTACAAAATCCAGCTGCCGCAGCTTCTCAACGAGGATGACCCAGATCGGCGCACTGAATTTGCAGAATTGGCAAAACAAAAATTGGAACAGGACCCTCAGTTTACACAGAACAGCATGTTCGGTGATGAGGCAAACTTTTTTGTGAATGGTGAAGTTAACAAACAAAACCACCGCTATTGGTCTGACACTAACTGACAGTGGATAGATCCCTCTAAGACTGTTGTAACACAAAAATTGATGGTATGGTGTGGTATATGGTGTACAAAGATAGTGGGGGGGCATTCCTCATCAATGGAAACCTCAATGCCACTGGATATCTGAAATTGCTACATGATGATGTGTTGCCCTCTTTATGCACTGAAGATGGCACGTTCCCTGAGTTGTTCTAGCAAGATGGTGCACCACCTGTTAGGAGTAGAGTTTCCTCTGCTGCACAGGGGGAATCTCGATCTGTCTCCGCTGTGGTCTCCCATTCTCCTCCAGCCGCAGTGGAGTCTGCTCAGCAGGGACGTCGCTCCCAGTGTCTTGCTCTCTCTCACTCTGTACAGAGAGTTACTGCTGCTTCTTCAGCTCCTGCCATTAAAGTCAGTGCTGGTCAGCGGCGAGCGGACTTCCCTGGGACTAAGTCCTTGTTTGCGCACACTGAGCATGCCCAGAGCAAGATCTCCCGTTGGAGATCGAGGGTCATGTGCTCTGGCTCTGCAGCGCATTCCATTGGTCCTCTTGGCAGGTCTTGGAAGGGCAAAGTTTCTGTGGCCACTTCCTGTCCTGCAATTATATAAACTGCGCATGACCGCACGGCCATGCGCTAGTGTACATTTGAATACGTGTGTTTGTTGTGAGTGCAAGTCGTTCATTAAATACCCCTACCCTATTGTATGACTGTTCGCGTATGGAGTATGGCTGCTATCTAGCGCCCGACAAATCACTCAACGTGTCACACACGTATCAGCGTCTATTGCTGTGACCGCCAGTGCGGCGCCACGCGCCAGTAGTGCGCTTCCTGACCCACGTCTGGGTGCTTAGTGGTGCCTGCCAGCATGGCACAGTTCACACTTCGGTGCTCTAATTATTAGTGTTGCCTTTACACACCCAGTTGAGGTGTTGTGCCAGCAAGGGTCTAATCGGACTTCAATCCTAGTTGGGGTTAAGTTCGCTGACTGCTTGCTCGCCTTCTATGTGCGGTACCGCGATCCTGTGACGCAACAGGATCGCTTCCTTCACATTGGGTGAGGTTTAACCCACGTGTGTATTCTTATGAGTACCGCCATATAGTCCGTCGTTACTTAGCAGCAGGTTCCATCTCTGCACGGTGGACCCCGGGCTGCGAACGCACCATACACTATCAGTCTTATTATTTGGTGCATTCCGCTAGCCCTAACATTACACTAGCGCCAGGGTCTGGCTAGTAATGACGGACAAACAGCAATCCCTGCGGTATATACAGCAGCTGGAGGGTAGGTTGGCGGCTCTCGAGAGCGCAACCTCAGATGTGGATGTTACCGCAATTGCTGTACAGGCTGCCAGCGTGGCTGCAGCAACTTTGTCCATTGCCACCCCTGTTCCGACATTTTCTCGCCTCCTGCTGCCAGAAAAATTTTCTGGTAATAGCAAATTTTGTAGGGGATTTGTGAGTCAGTGCTCTATTCATCTCGAGCTTCTGGCTGCACGTTTCCCCACAGAGCGGGCTAAGGTGGGATTTATTGTGTCTCTATTGTCGGACAGGGCTTTGGAATGGGCTACGCCGCTGTGGGAGCGTGGCGATCATGTGGTGCAGAGTGCTCCCCTGTTTTTGAGCACTTTGAAACAGGTCTTTTTGGGACCTCAAGTCACCCATGACACTGCGCTCAAACTGTTGGCATTAACTCAGGGAGAGTCCTTGGTCAGTCATTTTGCCGTCCAATTCCACACTTTAGCATCTGAGCTGGAATGGTCGGATAAAGCCCTTATCCCCATATTTTGGAGGGGCTTGGCTGACCACGTAAAGGACGCTCTGGCCACTAGGGAGATTCCTGCCACACTGGAGGAGCTAATAACTGTCTCCACTCGAATTGACCTCCGTTTTAACGAGCGGAGGTTAGAGCGAGCCCAGTGTAGGCAGAGGTTTCGGCTGGCTCCTACATTCGCCAAACCTCTGGAATCTCCGGTCCTGGTTCCTGAGTCACATGAGGCCAGGGAAGTGTCACAAGCGGGATCTAAGTCCCGGACCGCTTGTGCACTCAGTGTCTGTCATGTTTGCCAGCAGTCTGGACATTTAGCCACCAGATGTCCTCAGCGGTCGAGGAAACGTCAGCGTCTAGTGGTCGTAGGTGGAGGTACACTAGACACGGCAACGTTTGCCTCTAAATTGTCCTTTAAGGGGACAATTACTATTGGCTCATTCTCCCACTCGGTAGAGCTCTGCGTGGATTCTGGGGCGGAGGGCAATTTTATGTCTTCTGCCTTCGCCCAACGCCACGCAATACCTCTGGTTATGCTAGCTCAACCTGTAACGGTACGAGTGGTGAATGGGTCGACTCTGCCCTCACAGATAACTGACCAGACCATCCCTTTTACTCTGTCCATGTCGCCATCTCATCAGGAGATTATTTCTCTGTTCGTCATTCCTGAGGGAATTGATGAGGTCCTGTTGGGAATACCTTGGCTACGGTACCACTCTCCTCATATCGAGTGGTCCTCAGGCAGAATTCTGGGATGGGGTGAATCTTGTGGGGGTAGGTGTCAGAGGGAGTGCGTTCAGGTTGCTACAACAGAGGTACCCGCAGATCTTTCCTCTCTCCCCAAGCAGTATTGGTCTTATGCAGACGTATTCTCCAAAAAGGCAGCGGAGAACCTTCCGCCCCATCGCCCCTATGACTGTCCTATTGACCTCTTGCCTGGTGCTGAGCCTCCCCGGGGTCGAGTCAATCTGCTATCTCTCCCGGAGACGGAGGCAATGTCACAGTACATCCAGGAAAATCTGGCAAGAGGGTTCATCAGGAAGTCAGTATCACCTGCTGGGGCAGGGTTCTTCTTCGTGCAGAAGAAGAGTGGGGAATTGCGCCCATGCATAGATTACAGGGGTCTTAACGCCATCACCGTTAAGAATAAATACCCTTTGCCTTTAATATCTGAACTATTCGATAGGCTTCGGGGAGCAAGGGTATTTACTAAACTGGATCTGCGGGGTGCTTACAACCTGATTCGCATCCGTGAGGGGGACGAATGGAAGACGGCTTTTAACACCAGGGATGGGCACTATGAATATCTGGTGATGCCCTTCGGGCTCTGTAATGCCCCAGCCGTTTTCCAAGACTTTGTGAACGATATCTTCCGGGATATGCTTTCCACCTCGGTCGTAGTCTATCTGGATGATATTCTCATCTACTCTCCAGATATTGACTCCCACCGGAGAGATGTTTGCAAAGTCTTCGACCTCCTACGGGCAAACTCCCTCTATGCCAAGTTGGAGAAGTGTATGTTTGAGCAGGAGTCCTTACCTTTCCTAGGCTACATCATCTCAGCCCAGGGATTGGCTATGGATCCTGCCAAACTACAGGCTGTGATGGACTGGCAGGAACCCCATTCTCTTAAAGCGGTGCAGCGCTTTATGGGGTTCATCAATTATTATCGCCAGTTCATCCCGCATTTCTCAACTTTGGTAGCTCCCTTGGTTGCCCTCACCAAGAAGGGGGCGAATCCCAAATTGTGGTCTGAGGAGGTCTCCAAGGCCTTTATCTCTATAAAGTCACACTTCGCTAGCGCTCCCATTCTTCATCGCCCCGATGTTGATAAGCCATTTATCATGGAGGTGGATGCCTCTTCTGTTGGTGCTGGAGCAGTCCTCTTCCAAAAGGATGCTCAAGGTCGGAAGCATCCTTGCTTCTTTTTCTCCAAGACCTTCGCACCAGCAGAGAGGAATTATTCCATCGGGGACAGGGAGTTGCTAGCCATGAAGTTGGCTTTCTCGGAGTGGAGACATCTCTTGGAGGGAGCACGTTTTCCCTTCCAAGTCTTCACAGATCACAAAAATTTGGTGTATCTGCAGACAGCTCAGCGGTTGAATTCTCGCCAGGCCAGATGGTCCTTGTTCTTCTCCCGGTTTCATTTCACCCTCCATTTCCTTTCTGGGGAGAAGAACATTCGGGCCGACGCTCTCTCTCGCTCCGTTGTGTCATCTGCGGAGGAGGAGGAGGAGGAGCCTCGGCTTATTGTCCCCACCGAAAGTTTGAGAACCGTGGCCCCGGTTTCGCTGGAGTCTGTGCCCCCGGGCAAGACTTTTGTTCCAAATAGTTTGCGACCGGAGGTTCTCTCTTGGGCGCACTCGTCCAGGGTGGGTGGACATTTTGGTACTAAAAGGACATCAGAGTTACTGGCGAGGACATACTGGTGGCCGCATATGGCTCGTGATGTCGCGGAGTACGTTCGGGCGTGTGTCTCTTGCGCCAGGAACAAGACTCCTCGGCAACGGCCAGCTGGTTTGCTGTATCCTCTGCCCGTGGCTGACAGACCCTGGGAGATGGTCGGGATGGACTTTGTGGTTGGCTTACCCAAGTCTCGTAATTGCACCATTATCTGGGTGATCACCGATCATTTTTCCAAAATGGTGCATTTGGTGCCTCTTCCACGGCTACCATCTGCACGGGCGTTGGCTGTCTTGTTTATCAAGCATATCTTTCGCTTACACGGTATGCCAGACAAAATTGTTAGTGGTGCCTCTTCCACGGCTACCATCTGCACGGGCGTTGGCTGTCTTGTTTATCAAGCATATCTTTCGCTTACACGGTATGCCAGACAAAATTGTTAGTGACCGGGGTCCCCAGTTTGCATCTCGATTCTGGAGGGAGCTATGTCGTCTACTCAGTATTGAGTTAAATCTCTCTTCGGCATATCATCCCGAGACGAATGGATTGGTAGAAAGGGCCAACCTGACCTTGGTCACATATCTGCGACATTTTGTTTCTGCCAGACAGGATGACTGGTTATCCTTGCTACCGTGGGCAGAGTTTGCACTTCACAATGCCGTAGCCGACTCCACCGGTCAGACTCCATTCCTCTTAAATTACGGCCAGCATCCGCGTGTTCCTGTGCCCATGCCTGTGTCTTCTGCTGATCCCAGGGTGGCAGACTGGGCTGTGGAGGCACGGGACATTTGGGATCGCACGCAGTATGCCATTCGGGCCTCCAAGGAGAGAATGAGGTCCTCCGCCGATGTTCATCGGCGCCCCGCTCCGATTTTTGCCCCTGGTGACTTGGTGTGGCTCTCCGCCCGTAACATCAGGCTGCGAGTTGAGTCCACTAAGTTTGCTCCTCGCTACTTGGGTCCCTTCAAGGTTCTCGAACAGGTTAATCCTGTGGTCCACCGCCTGGCTCTTCCTCCACGCTTGGGTATCACCGACACCTTTCATGTGTCCCTCTTGAAACCCGTATACATGTCCCGGTTTTCCGAGTCATCTGCCGGGACATCGGGTTCGTCTACGGACGATTACGAGGTGAACGCTATTTTGGGGTGCAAGGTGGTACGCGGCAAAAAGTTTTATTTGGTGGATTGGAAGGGTTATGGTCCAGAGGACAGGTCTTGGGAGCCTGCTGAAAACATTCGGGCCCCACAGCTCATTGCTGCCTTCGAGCGTAGCGAGGCCCAAGGAGGGGGGGCCCTAGGTGGGGGGGTAATGTTAGGAGTCGAGTTTCCTCTGCTGCACAGTGGGAATCTCGATCTGTCTCCGCTGTGGTCTCCCATTCTCCTCCAGCCGCAGTGGAGTCTGCTCAGCAGGGACGTCGCTCCCAGTGTCTTGCTCTCTCTCACTCTGTACAGAGAGTTACTGCTGCTTCTTCAGCTCCTGCCATTAAAGTCAGTGCTGGTCAGCGGCGAGCGGACTTCCCTGGGACTACGTCCTTGTTTGCACACACTGAGCATGCCCAGAGCAAGATCTCCCGTTGGAGATCGAGGGTCATGTGCTCTGGCTCTGCAGCGCATTCCATTGGTCCTCTTGGCAGGTCTTGGAAGGGCAAAGTTTCTGTGGCCACTTCCTGTCCTGCAATTATATAAACTGCGCATGACCGCACGGCCATGCGCTAGTGTACATTTGAATACGTGTGTTTGTTGTGAGTGCAAGTCGTTCATTAAATACCCCTACCCTATTGTATGACTGTTCGCGTATGGAGTATGGCTGCTATCTAGCGCCCGACAAATCACTCAACGTGTCACACACGTATCAGCGTCTATTGCTGTGACCGCCAGTGCGGCGCCACGCGCCAGTAGTGCGCTTCCTGACCCACGTCTGGGTGCTTAGTGGTGCCTGCCAGCACGGCACAGTTCGCACTTCGGTGCTCTAATTATTAGTGTTGCCTTTACACACCCAGTTGAGGTGTTGTGCCAGCAAGGGTCTAATCGGACTTCAATCCTAGTTGGGGTTAAGTTCGCTGACTGCTTGCTCGCCTTCTATGTGCGGTACCGCGATCCTGTGACGCAACAGGATCGCTTCCTTCACGTTGGGTGAGGTTTAACCCACGTGTGTATTCTTATGAGTACCACCATATAGTCTGTCGTTACTTAGCAGCAGGTTCCATCTCTGCACGGTGGACCCCGGGCTGCGAACGCACCATACACTATCAGTCTTATTATTTGGTGCGTTCCGCTAGCCCTAACACCACCACATTATGGATGTCAGGTCCGAGCATTCCTACATGAACAGTTTCTTGGAAAGTGGATTGGTCTTATGTAGACAGGTGTGCGTCTTACCAAATCAAGTTCTTTCAGCTTAATTAAACACAGCTGACCTCCAATGAAGGTCCTTGAGCCATCTCAAGGAGTATCACAAGGAAATGGACAGCACTTGACTTTTACCTCTTTCTGCCATCGGACGGAATATTATGCCCGATGGCAGAAACCATCTGGAGCCCGCATCAAAGCCGGGACATGTCAGCTGTTTTCAACATCTGACATGTGCCTGCATAGCCACGGGTGGAATCGCAATCAACCTACACCAATTAACTAGTTAAATGCCGCTGTCAAACTTTGACAGCAGCATTTAACAGGCGCTTCCAGCCATACGACCAGAAATCGGCACACCGGTGACCCGTCACATGATTGGGGGTCATCGGTGCATCGGCATAACAACCAGAGCTCTCCTGCAGACCTATATGGTTGTTGATGTCAGATTGCTATGAGCATCACCCTGTGGTCGGCGCTCATAGCAATGCTGTAATTCTCCTACATAGAGGCGATCTGAGCATCATCTCTCTGTAGCAGAGGCAATTGAGTTGTGCCAGCTTCTAGACTCCCATTGAGGCTATTGAATCATGGCAAAAGTAAAAAAAAGTTTTTAAAAATATGAAAAAAATAAATATAAAAGTTCAAATCACCCCCTTTTTGCCCTATTCAAAATAAAGCAATAAAAAACCAAACCTACACTTATTTGGTATTGCTGCATTCAGAATCGCCTGATCTATCAATAAAAAAAGGCATAGCGATAAAAAAATTCAAAGCGCCAGAACTACTTTTTTGGTCGCCGTGATATTGCATTAAAATGCAATAACAGGCAATCAAAATATTGTACCTACACCAAAATTATATCTTTAAATACGTCAGATCAGCACTTAAAAAATAAGCCCACACCCAACCCCAGATCACAAAAAATGGAGACGCTAAGGGTATAGGAAAGTTGCGCAATTTATTTTTTTTAGCAAAGTTTGGAATTTTTTTTCACCACTCAGATAATATAGAACCTAGACATGTTTGGTGTCTATGAATTCATAATGACCTGGAGAATGATAACGGCAGGTCAGTTTTAGCATTTAGTGGACCTAGCAGAAAAGCCAAACAAAAAAACAGTGTGAGATTGCACTTTTTTGCAATTTCCCCGCACTTGGATTTTTATTTTCCTTTTCTAGTACACCACATGGTAAAACCTACTGTATGTGTCCATCTATAGTGCAACTCATTCTGCAAAAAATAAGCCCTCATATGGCCATATTGATGGAAAAATAAAAAAGTTATGTCTCTAGGAAGGAGGGGAGTGAAAAATGAAAATGCAAAACCAAAAAAAGCTCCGTAAATATGAGTGTCTGGACAAAGGGTCTGAATACCTATGACCATGTGATATTTCAGTTTATCTTTTTTATTAAATTTGCAAAAAATTCAGCATTTCTATTTTTTTCACTCTGCACCCCAACTTGACTGAAAAAAAACCTGAAATGTAGAAATATTTGCATTTTTATTAAAAAACAAAAACTGAAATATCCTGGTCTGGATGGCTCCTCATCCCTATCCTGGTCTGCATGGCTCTACATCCCTATCCTTGTATGCATTGCACCTAATCCCTATCCTCTTATGATTGACTTCCATCCCCACCCTGGAATGCATGGCCCCCATCAAAAAACATACAAGAAAATAAACCATTATACTTACCTTCCTGCGTTCTCTCGCAGCATCTTGTTCTGCGGCCAGCAGCTGCTTTTTGCTTGAAAGCAGCACACGGCAGGGACATCAGGGATTCTATGAAAACTGCACCAAGCAGTCCAGTAAGTGATCCATTGTTGAAATCAGACTCTCTGCCCCTATTTCTTGCCGTTCTCACAGCAAAAGCATGCTGACCGATTTCATTACAAATATTATCCTAACACTTTTTTTTAAACAGCTTTAATTTACAACTTCCAGAGGTTGCCAGAAAAACTTTTTCCTTATGGGCGTAATTTTTCATTGCATTTTGGGAATTTGGCTTGCTATCCATTATAACAAACACATTCAAGGAAAGTAAAACATGAAGTACAAGTTTCACATTTACTCAAATCTATAGATTTAGTTTTTGGTAAACCATTCTCTATCTTTATTACATTACACTTCATTCAACAAATAGCATCATAAATTTAAATGACAAGTTCAGCAAATCTTCTCTAAAACTTGCAGAGACCACAATCATGATTAATTTACCTGAGCATTAAAAAAAAACCTTTAATAAGCAGACTAGCCACAAAATGAGATGATTGAGTAGAAATTTCGATTTTGATTACACATACTGAAAGCTTGCTTTTTTTATAATGTTCCAGAATAGAATCTTTTGTAATATGATTAAGTTTTACAACAATAACACAAGGTTATCTCCAGGCTATAGGAAAATGGCTTTTATACTCGACAAAGTCTAAGGACAATCTTATCACCTGGCCATCTATAGAATCTAACTTTCTTATATTTCACCTTAGAGATAAACCGGACACCTTCATGAAATATCATCAGGAGAAAATCTCAGAAAAGCCTTTAAGCCTGTTCTTTGCAAAAATATTTTTTTCTTGTCATGTTGTAGAAAGTTTACCCATTTGGAAGATACCCATGTTCCATTTTTTTGTTTTCGTTTTTTCTTTCCCTTCTAATAGAAGCCATAACATTTTTTTATTACCTTATTTAATTAACAATACAAGGGCTTGTTTTCCATTCAACAAGTTGTACTTTTGAATGACATCATTCATTTTATCAAATAGTGTACTGTCTAACGGAGAAAAAAATTCAAGTGCGGTGAAGTTTTTTTTTTATTTTAGTGGGAAAAAATGCATCAGACATTTGAAAAACAAATTTTTGGGATTGCACTGCCATTTTCCATGACCCGTAACTACCGTATATACCCGAGTATATGCCAAGATTTTCAACCAAAAAAAATGGCCTGAAAGTGCCCCACTCGGCTTATACTTGAGTCATGGAAGGCGGGGGGGGTCGGCGGGTGAGGGGGAGCGATGCCTGTCAAATACTCACCTGCTCCCAGCGCTCCTGGCGCGGTCCCCACATGCCCCACGGTCTTCGGGCACGGCAGCTTCTTCCCATGTTCAGCTGTCACTGGTACCGCTCATTAAAGTTATGAATATGGACTCCACCCCCATAGGGGTGGAGCCGCATATTTATTATGTAATGAGCGGTGCCACGTGACCGCTCACTACAGGAAGAAGCTGCCACTCCCGGAGACGTGGGACATGCAGGGACCGTGTCAGGAGCGCTGGGAGCAGGTGAGTATGTCATATTCACCTTTCCGCGTTCCACCGCCACCTCGTCTTCCGCGTCGTCTGCACTGACAGTTGAGGTCAGAGGGTGCGATGATGTATTAGTGTGCGTGCCGCCCTCTGCCTGAACAGTCAGTGCGGAGAGACGGGACGCTGAGGAGCAGCAGGCAGCAACGAGAGGTGAGTATGTCATTTTTTTTTAGTGCTGCAGCAGCATTACATGTGGCACAATGCTATATGGAGTGTCTATGGGGCCATAAAGAACTGCATGGAGCATTATATGGAGCCATAACTGCATAGATCATTATATGGGGCATCTATGGGGCCATAACTGCATGGAGCATTATATGGGACATCTATTGGGCCATAACTGCATGAAGCATTATATGGAGCATTATATGGGGCCATAAAGAACTGCATGGAGCATTATATGGAGCATTACATGGGACATTTACCGGTAGCTGCTGCATTTTCCACCCTAGGCTTATACTCGAGTCAATAGGTTTTCCCAGTTTTTTTGATGGAAAATTAGGGGGGGTCGGCTTATACTCGGGTCGGCTTATACTCGAGTATATATGGTATTTATTTTTTGAAGAGTAAGACAACATTTTTAATAAAACAATTCTAAGATAGATATGATGTTTTGATCGCTCCTTACAGTATTTTCTGTGGCACTGCTGTGACAAAAATAAGTGTTTTGATTTTTTTGACGTTTACAGTGTCTGCCGATCAGGTTAGTAATCTTTACATTTTGATAGATCGAACTTTTATAGACAGGATAATACCACATATGTGTACTTACTAAAAAAAAAATATCTTTATTTTAACTAGAGAGATAATTTTAACTTTTATGATTTTTTTACTAGGTTTATTATTCCCCATAGGAGACATGAACTTGTGATCATCTGATTGGTTTTGCTATATACAGCAACACCATGCAACCAAATAGGATCTAGTGGGTACAGCAAATAATGGATGAGTGAAGTGGGGTGCTATATGAACCTTACAAGAAACTACTGAATTGTAGATAAGAGGAAAGCTGTAAGGAAAAGAGTGTGCACACCCATAATATAAACTATATGGGGGTACCAAAAAAAAAGATTTACTCGGCTTCTTTTTGTTCAAAATAATGAAGAAAAAACTAAAGGGAAAACATTTTTATAATGTAGGAGAGGTTAAGGAAAATAGCTGGAGGCACTTAGCAATAGTTCTGAAGAATCTAAAAAATGTTTTGAACAATGGAAAAACCATGAGGACAAGTGCATATCATCTAATGGACATTATTTTGAAGGAGATTAATGTTTTCAAGATGTTAACTTGCATTAAAAATTGAAATAGGCAATTCTCATTTTTTGTTACCCCCTATATTCATAAAGTATATTGTAAAGTAATATGACAAAAAAAGAAAAAAAATATATATATATTAAGAAAAAACTTTTTGTTTCTCCAGCGATCAGTCCAATGTTAGAGTAAAATATACCTTTTATTTATCCATTAAAAAGTTCCAGATTTCTTCAGTTACAATATTGCATACATTCAATCCCTTATGTATGACATGTTTCGACACCACATATGTCTTCCTCCAGGTCCAAATGAGTACTGAATCAAGACCGCAAATGTAGTATAGGGAAGGAGAAAAAAAAGGCCCATATGGGTTACTGGGTGTGACAGGTGTATATAGAAAATTCCAATAGATTTGATTTAACCCAGTTAACCCCATAGCCAACAGTAACCCCTTGCGGTATTGATCCTTCCCCAAGGATTTCAACATGAAAAAAACGAATATTTAAAATCCACATTAAATACAAATTAAAATCAACTATATCTAAAGGATACAAAAAAGATTCATATTAAATATTCAGATATTCACAGCACAAAACAGGAAAAAAGGGAGGTAATAGGTAATATGGGGTAATAGTGGAATTATTTCTTATTAAAGAAATTACTGTGACTATAGTGCTTCTATTATAACATCTCAATTTATATTTAATATATCCTGGATCTCCTCGTAACTTTCCAGTGTCTCCCAATCCCACACTACCTCCTCATCCCACCCTCTCTATGTTGGAGTCCCCCAAGGCTCTGTTCTAGGACTCCTACTCTTCTCAATCTTTACACTTAGCTTGGGGCAACTCATAAAGTCCCATGGATTCCATTACCACCTCTATGCTGATGACACTCAGATCAACCTCTCTGGCCCAGATGTCAGCGCTCTGCTGTCCAGAATCCCAGAGTGTCTATCAGCCATGTCCTCCTTCCTCTCATCTCGCTTCCTCAAACTCATTGTGGACAAATCTGAACTCATCATCTTTCCTCCATCCCATAGAACTTTTTTACCTGACCTATCTATTGCAATCAATGACATCATGCTTTACCCGTACCAGAAGTCCGCTGCCTCGGAGTAACCTTCGACTCTGCTCTGCACTTAAAAATGCACATCCAAGCTCTTTCCACCTCTTGTCACCTCCAGCTCAAAAATATCTCCAGAATCCATCATTTCCTCAACCGTCAATCTACTAAAATGCTTGTGCATGCCCTCATCATCTCCCGCCTTGACAACTACAACATTCTTTTATGCAGCCTCCCTGCTAACACCCTTGCACCTCTCCAGTCCATCTTTAACTCTGCTGCCTGACTAATTCATCTCTCTCTTCGGTACTCCTCCACTTGCCCCCTCTGCAAATCTCTTCACTGGCACCTATTCCCTCAGTGTATCCAGTTCAAATTACTAATACTAACCTAGAAAGCCATCCATAACCTGTCTCTTCCATACATCTTTGAACTAATCTCCCAATATCTTTCCTCACGTAATCTCTGGTCCTCCCAAGACCTCCTCTCCTCCACACTCATTCGCTCCTCATCCAATTGCCTCCAAGACTTCTCCCGAATATCCCCCATCCTCTGGAATTCTCTGCCCCAACATGTCCGACTATCAACCACATTCGGATCCTTCAGATGGAACCTGAAAACCCACCTCTTTAGGAAAGTCTACAGCCTACAATGACCCTGATGCATCCTCATGCTACCGAAGATACCGCCTCACCAAAACCTGAGCTCCTGCAACCCTCAACCTACTGTCTCCGTAGCCTACTGTCTCCTTCCCCATAATCCTGTAGAATGTAAGCCCGCAAGGGCAGGGTCCTGGTCCCTCTGTATCAGTCCGTCATTGTTAGTTTGTTTACTGTAAGTGATATCTGTAACTTAATAATATTTATTATTATTTATGCTTTAGGATTGTGTTGCAGCCAATATCATGGGAAACATTTTATGGGTAGATGGAAAAATTAATTCGGTTCAATTTCAACAAATTCTTGATGCAAACATAACACTATCTGTAATATATCTAAAGTTGAGAAGAGGATGCCTTCTACAAATGGGTAATGACCTAAATACACTCCAAAATCCACAATATACGCCTTCAAAAGGCACAAGCTGAATATTTTACAATGGCAATCACAATCCCTTGATTTGAACATATTGAAAATCTGTGGCTAGGCCTCAAAATAGCCGTGCATGAAAGACGTTCCAGTAATCACACAGATTTTCCTAGGAAGAGTGAATGAAAATTTCTCAAACAAAAATTGAATGACCTTTATCTGGCTACATAAAGTGTTTACAAGCTGTGATATTTGCAAAATGGGCTGCTACTAGGTACTAACCATGCAGTGTGGGGTACAACTAGGTGGAAACAGTAAACTTGTATGTCCGCTTTATACTCCAAGGGATCGCACTGTGTCATGTGAAACGTAGTCACTAAGCCTCATGCAACATCTTGACGTACAATGCACCAAAAATCATGTATTCGCAGGAGCCTAAGCAATTGCAAGTGTCGCTGGCATTCACATGCTGGCCAAAGAAGTTCACTCTTTCCTTGTTCGGCTACAATAGAATGCAGAAGTGGACACTACATCATACTGTAAATCAGGTTGCTCATATCTTTGATCCTGAAGATCAGCAGGATAGTTGTTGAGTATGCAGTTATTCATTTTATTGTTCCATGCTTCACCTTACTGAGCAATTACTAGTTTTCATCATTAGTGTGAAACACTGCTTAACAAAATCTATATCCCTGTTGCGTCATCTACTGTAACCAATAATCTGTTTAATAATCAATAACTGTGATAACAGTTTCTGTCCTACACATCTGACAATAGTATGGCTACAAATGTTTCTGAAATACTTCATCAGTAAATATTTGGTTTTTGTATGAGTGTCCATGGATAAAACTGCATTGTCAAAGCCTGATTCAGAATATTGATGTGCAATGACGCCAGTGTGGTGAATCTGATATCTCATTATAGAAGCAGTAGAAATAATGGTATGAGAATAATAAATGTATCTTTATGGAAGAGTTTATTTTTAAATCTGCAATATTAATATTTTGTGAAATGGCACTACTTTTCGGGAGTTTTGTTACTTATTTTAAATTACACATTGATTTTTAGCCATATTGTGGATGCAGAATTTGCCTAAATGTATCTGAAAACAATCTTCCAATATCCATAATAGCAAACTAATTTCTCCTGGAAAATAGTAATTTTGCATATTTTCCCAGAAAGCATAGCTTAAAATCTCTTTACTAGCGCATTGCAAGCTGTCAATAAAAGAAAGTGAATTAGGAAAAAAAAGAAATGTTGAAAAAGCTGTAGAGTGCTTCCAAGGTCAGCACCTGCCTCTGTCTTGCCAAGCAAGAGTCCTAGTTTAGGGTATTACCAAAGCAGCACAAGCAAAGAGTTTGTTGCTCTTTCCGTGCTTTCATTAGTTTGCTTCGAGCGAGTGTCACTGTAAATTTAAATAACAAGAAATAAGTAAGTAGATAAAAAGCAATGATCTGATATTTTTAGTACAAACTTTTATTTTTGGAATGAAATAAAAATTTAAAGCTACTTTATTGCTATCTACAATATCACCACTTTTAAGGTGGCTTTGCACTAAGCATTTTTAGGAAAAGGCTGCTTTTTTGCTGAGATGTTTATGACTTTTTTCTTAATTGTAAAAAAATATAAAAATTCCAGCCAGACATTTGATGTAAGTAAATTGGGATATTTCACATGTGCTACAAACAGCATTTTTTCATGTTTTCTTTAATTTTAATGCAAGCTTTTTTCTTTACTGTAATGTGGATCTGTGTGCCATTTTGTGATAGCACAATTTTTTGTTTAGTCAGGTGTAGTGATTTGCACAATATGCATTTTTGACATGGATAGCAACCTTGTAGTGCTTGTTGAGTTGGGGTTCTGTACTGTGGTGGTGATGATCAGACCCAGATTGTGCGCTGTTCTGAAAACAAAACTTGGGCGTTCAGGTAGTTTATCCCCAATTACGTTCTCTTCCTTTAGGAGGTCCCAGTGCCTATTAACAATTTTTTATTATTTTTTTCAACCAGAAAATTTTTCATTTAAGCACGTATGCACTTAAAGAAAATGAGGTGACCCTATTGAAGAAAGGACTAAAATTTGCTCCATCGGCCAAGTTTATCAAGTTCCAAGCCTTTATAGGCATTAAACAATTAATGTGAAAGCTAGCAATAAAAAAGCATTTCCTTAAAGGGAACCTGTCACCCCCCAGGCGTTTGTAACTAACAGAGCCATCTTGTGCAGCACTAATGCTGCATTCTGAAAAGGTGGCTCTTTTAGTTCTGGTCCCTGCGAACGCTGCAATAATCGCTTTTATAATGTGCCCCTCATACCTTGAAATCGCCAGGGGTAGGCCTTTCCCCCTAATACAGACGCACCACAGCCATCACTCAGTGCCTCTGCGCGCGGGCGCCGCCTCCTCTTCGTTCATTAGTGTCCCCGGTGCCTTCGACTTTATTATATGTACGACACAGGGAATCATCTATGTTATTGAGTGCCCGTGCAGAAAGCAGTATGTGGGGCACACTAAGTGCCCCCTTTGTAAAAGGATAAATGAGCACCTATGTAATATACGAAACAAATATGATGAACACCCTTTGTCTAAACACTTTACAATTTGTCATGGGGGATCTACATAGGGAATGAAAGTAACGGGTATTAAACTGGTCCAAAAGGACTGGCGAAATGGGGACTTCATAAAACAAATGTCCCTTTGAAGAAACCAGGTATATTTTTGAAACGGACACTTTGAAACCTAAAGGTCTAAACAATGAAGTGGAGTTGTTTGCATTTAATTAGACTATGCAGGATGAGCCGCGAGTATTTAAAGCCACTCAATGCAGGGGGAGCCAACCCTGATGAAGGAATCCGCCGATATTCCAAAATCCGTTGGTATTTTGGCTCCCACTGTGATCCGTACTCTCTTCAGTGCACCACGTGACCAATGATCACGTGACCCGAATGTCAGGAAGGTCCTGCCGAGCACCGAGCAAGGATCTCCAAACACAGGCCGCACAAGCTTCTGTCACCAGCTGGGACAGTGCTTGCAGAATCTGCCTGGAAGCCGACAAAGACAGCTATGAAGCTAAGTAACCTTGTTCTACTGCTACTGCTTGGCACCTACGGACAGCTTTTTAATCCATGCAGTTACCTCCATCACAGGTAGTGAACGATTACCTTGTCACTTGTAGAACTTTTTATGTGCGTAAACCTGCGTCTAAAAGAGAACCAGGGGTTTCTAAAGGACTTATTCAGAGGACTTCCTTTAAAGGACACTGTTTTTCCTTTTGCACGACATTTTAATTATATTTCTAATTAAATTTATATTCAATAAGTAGCACTTTCTGGTCTCATGATTTAAGGGGCACTATATTAATCTAGATATAATCCAGACAAAACGCAGCACTCTGGCATAATACAATTGGACTTAATATCCCTCTTTTTTCCCCTATTGTAGTTTGACCCTATATTACCTTTGACCTTACCGACCTCAGCATAAAGCAACTCGAGTATTATCCTCCCCTAACAAGTAAATAAAAGTATTAGTGTTCATTCAATACATTTTATCCTGAAGCGTGCGTATACATCTTTATTTCACGTGCTGCGCCGATTCTTTAGAATGCACTACCTAGGTTAATACGATTAATCCCCAATCCCCACAGTTTTAAGCGTACCCTAAAAACTCATTTGTTCAGACTGGCCTACCGCCTCAATGCATTAACCTAACGATCCCTGTGTGGCCTATTTATAAAAAAAAAAAAAAAAAACAATCAGGTTCCTCGCATCATGTTCTCATTCACTTTATGCAGTTAATAGCCCTCTGTGTCTGTACTGCTACATACTGAGGCAGTTAACTGGTTCATGCAGCTTTACATGAACACCCGAGCCTTACACTATGGCCGGTCCGAATAACTAAAGCAATTGTTACCATCCACCTCTCGTGTCTCCCCTTTTCCCCATAGTTTGTAAGCTTGCGAGCAGGGCCCTCATTCCTCCTGGTATCTGTTTTGAACTGTATTTCTGTTATGCTGTAATGTCTATTGTCTGTACAAGTCCCCTCTATAATTTGTAAAGCGCTGCGGAATATGTTGGCGCTATATAAATAAAAATTATTATTATTATTATTATTATTATTATATTTCGCTATAGTCTCCCATTCCCTTGTGTGGTTCGGGGCTTTACCTGCAGCTTTTTAAATGCATGTACAATAGCGCCTCTACCTACCAAGCCTTTAATTATGTAATAATCATACAATGTGATTTTCTGCATTTTTTTAAGATTCTGTCTCTCATAGTTTAAGTGTACCTATGATAAAAATTACAGACCTCCCCATTCTTTGTAGATGGGAAAACTTGAAAAATGGGCAGTGTATCAAATAGTTATTTTCCCCACTGTATGTAACATATATACAGTGTATATGTATATATATATACATATATATATATATATTGTATATATATATATACTGTATATATATATATATATATATATATATATATATATATATATATAAAATTACTTTGGTAAACATACATATCATGTTGCCATATTTTATAATTAATCCCATAAAGGCAAATATACAAATAAACTTTGATGGAATTCTGTGTTTTTTCAACATTTACAAAATGCTTTCCCATCCAGCAAAGAACAATTCATTTTATTTATAAATATCTGAAATGGTGAGGGAAATGAAGGAGCAAAAATGTTAAATTTGCCAGTTTTTAAGATGTTCAGAAAAGCACATAGGAACAAAAGAAATTAATTCAGGTTAAAAAAGGGCAGTTGAATAGGTAGCATTACTTGAATAAAAGGTATTATCAAGGATGTTTCTAATGGTCTTTCCTTATACTACGTCAAGTGGAAATGACCAGAAGTGACCCCAAAATATCAAGATCCAATTACTTGAAAATGACAAACATTTAGAATGTCAAAATCTTACAGGATTGAGTGGATCATCAGGTTGACACTGGGAGTCTGATCTCTTTGCCTCTAGGTCATGGTTCAGGTTTAGCAGAGACTTGAACTGACAGGAAATCTTTGCAGACTGACAGTATCTCCATGACCTAAGTGAAATTACTTGGTGTTCCTTATCGGGTTTTGTAGTTCTCTCTTAAGCGCAATATTTTATATGTATTGAGGTAAGTTTCCATTAAGTTGTCAAGTATTTATATGTATAACTAAGAGAATGTCTCACATTGGGAATGTGTAATGATTTACTTCATACCAAACATAGAAATTTACAGCCTAATAAAAAGCTGCAGTTCTTCACATTTAATGTATAGCTTTTCTGCCAACCACTCCATTAGTGTCAGTGTAATCCTGCATATGCCGTGTTGACTCATAGAAGAACGCGGTGACATTTTTCTAATGTCAATCTGACTGTACAAGCTAAAGCAAACAGCAGCCTCAGGAAGACTTAAGACAAAATGTCAAAATATTGTTTCTTGGTATAAAAAAAAAATACTACATTCTTTCATTATTGAAAACTTGTGCAACTGAACCTCCAACTCAGCATAGATTATGTAATTGCGCTTAATGTAAATGGCTGGTTTATTAAAGTAGAAGAATGAACATAAATTTTACTTACTGAAAATAGTCATTTGAAATACACAAGACATAATGAATTATTATCAAAATTCATTAGAAGATGACATTAGAAGATGTTGTGCGATTTCTCCTGAGTACACCGATACCTTATACATGTGGGAAAACTACTGCTTAGGCACATGACAAGGCTCGGAAGGGAAGGAGTACCAGTAGCATTCTGGAACGCAATTTTTGCTGGAATAATTGTGGATGCCACGCCATGTTTGAAGAGCTCCTGACATGCCAAAACAACAGAAATCCCCCAAAGTGACCCCATTTTGGAAGCAGAATCTCTTTAGGAATTCATCTACGATTGTAGTGAGCATTTCTAACCTTCGGGTAAGTCACAGAAATGTATAACACTTTGCTGAGTCAATAGAAAATTAACATGTTTTGCATTAAAATGTTGCTTTGGCTCCAAGTTTTTAATTTTCAAAAAAATGGATAAAAAGGAAAACGAACAGTACAATTTATACTGAGTATGCCAATACCCAATATCTTGTCGAAAACTACTTTTGAGGCATAGTGGAAACATTGAGGTGCCTGAACATCAGAACTACCTATAACTGAACCCATTTTACCAACTACACTTCTCAATGTATTTGTGACGCCCAGGAGACCGGGATACCCAGCACCGGACCAATGGAGTCTGTCTCTTGAGGGGGATGTCACGGGTGGCTTGACCCGGTGCTGTGGCCTCAGGCAATGCACAATGTAAGGGGTATCGTGAGGGGACAGGCACTTACTTGATCAGCAGCAGGTTCTCCCAGCGGTGACGATCCCGATCCTGGATAGATGGCTATTGTCCAAATGAAAGACTGAAGCACTGAAACGTTTAACCAGTTTACTTTAACATAAAGGGATTTACAACCAGTCCTGTCACCGGAGTCTGTATGGGAACTCTGAGTTACTTTGACCCTGCCGGGGTCTTCGCCTCTTATTGTGCGCAATTTCTGTGTGGCCCTGCTGCTGTATGTGAACTGGCTGCCGGCCCAATCTGTCCCCTCCGGGTCCTGGTTCGACGGGCAACCCGAGTCCTTTTATCGGCTTACCCCCTCTGGGAGTACCGCTGAACTCTGTATCTGTTGCTGCGTCCGGCCCTAGTGAAGCTGATATCACCTCACGTTTTTCCGGTTGCTGTATTATATATAATGAATACAGCCACGGATCCGGTATCCGTCTTTACGCCTGTTCTGGGTAGTGAGTAATGCTACCCGGTTCTCACAATGTCCTTTTTCTCTAACCCTCTTCTCCTCAGGCCGGTGATTTAGGCCTGGTAACAGTCACAGGGCTGTTAGATATTCAACTGTATGACCTCTCACTTTCAGCTCCTTGGCCCAACTGCCATTTCTTCTCTCAGACCAGAATGGATTAAGGGGAGTCTCTGGAGCTCCCCCTTCTGGCCGGAGGTGGTAGTGCAGTTTTGCTATCCTAATATTTGTGTTTAGTGTCAGTAACTATTTTTGTGGCAAATACCCCTAGGGGTGCCACATTCCCCCTTAGTTAAGAACAGTACTCCGGGACTGTGGGACAATAACATTTTGAAATAACAATTAATATGTACAGAGTCTTAAAAATGAAAAGTTACAAAAAAACCACTCAAGGAAACAAAAATAGAGTTCTGTAAAAAGTCACTTCAAATAGCGTCCATTAATACAGTTCTACCCTTGAAGGTACTCAATAGAAAGTCTAAAGAAAGTTCAAAAAGAGCAAAAAGCAAAGTTCAAAAAGCAGTCTTTCCGGAGCTTTGATTTAGTGCCTCCGGGCTGATAACAAGTTCAAGAATATGCAAGAAGTTCATACAGACAAGTCTCTGTAGGTACTGGGCTTAAACGTTGCAGACTGATAACAATGACTATACTACATTTTCTGTTTAACTATATACGGCATAACATATATACAATTCACATTATGAGCTTTATAGTTGGTAATCTGCATACCTGGCCGGTAATTGACCCTGGGTACTACGCTGTGATCTACGTAATAGCGGTATCTCTTCATGTGGAGTACTACTGTCTACTGCGGATGTAGTATCTGCCCGCCCTGCTAAAGATAATTCCACGACTATGGAGTTGGCAAGTCCACCGTGAATGGGATTACTCTGACCAGGAATCTGTTCTTCCTGGCCTGGAACCTCCTGTAGTACGGGGTCAGCCTCCTCCTGTCTTGGGACTTCTGGTATTGGGTTCGGTGTTGGGTAAAAGGCCACCATGGGAACCACTACTCCACCATGGTATGTTAGTAGGGTTTTGGGAAAGTCTCCTATACAGGTGTGATACATTTCCTCTTCTTTTTCCTTTACTGGTTGGACCTGCATGGGTTGAATAACTTCTGGTTCTGGCTGGACAACTTCTGGCTCTTTCAATGCTTCCAGACATAATTTAAGATTGTCTCTTGACACTAGTACAGATGTTAAGCCTCCGTTTTTGCTAATGAGACACATTTTAGGATTATCCATTCTTGTTGGTAAAACTGTGTAGGGTACGGCTTCCCACTGATTGTCTAGTTTATTGGTTCGACGATTTCTCTTGAGCACTTGGTCACCCGGTCTTAATGGGGTCGCTAGAGCATTCTGGTTGAAAGTTCGCTCTTGTCTTTCTCTAGTTTGCTGAAGGCTTCTATCCACACTCTCTTGCACTTGGCGATACTGCTTTTGCCGTATGATATCCCAATTGGAGTCTTGAACTTCTGCGCCTGGTTTCAGAATTCCCATTTCTAGATCAGTTGGTAATTGGCCGGGTCTTGCACGCATAAGGTAAGCTGGGGTGCAGTTGGTGGAGCTCACCGGGACATGATTATACAGATCCACCAAGTCAGGCAATTTCTCTGGCCATTGATTCCTTTCTGTCTCAGGTAAAGTCTTTAGTAGGTCTATTACAATATGGTTCATCTTCTCGCATAAGCCGTTTGTTTGTGGATGATAGGCCGTCGTCCGGATATTTTTGCAACCATACATATTACAGAATTCTCTGAAGATCTCTGATTCAAAGGCTGTACCTTGGTCGGTGAGAACCTGTTCCGGATATCCATGGGGTCTACAAAAGTACGTTTGGAACGCTTTGGCTGCTGTTTTTGCTGTCAGATCTTTTACGGGTACTACTACCAAGAAGCGTGAATAATGGTCCACGATGGTCAAGGCATAGACATAGCCGGACCGGCTTGGTGTCAACTTCACGTGGTCCATGGCTACAAGTTCAAGTGGTTGTTTGGTGATTATGGGCTGCAGTGGTGCTCTTTGGTTCTTTTGATCGTTTCTTCTGAGGTTGCACGGGCCACAATTTCTGCACCACTGTTCGATTGATTTTCTCATCCCGACCCAATAAAATCTTTCTCTTAGAAGTACTTCTAACTTTTTCCAACCGAAGTGACCAGCACCATTATGGTAAGCTTCGAGGACCATCTTGACATCTTGTTTAGGCACGATAATCTGCCAAACCAATTCATGTGTTTTCGGATTGGTGTACCTTCTACAGAGCTTCCCTTGATACAGGAACATTTTGCCTCTCTCTTTCCAGAGTTGATGCGTCTCTTCTGGGGCATCCTCATCGGGATATGCACTTTGCTCAGTTAACAGTTCCTTCACCAACTTCACAGCCGGATTGCTGTCTTGGGTGTCAGCCCATCTATGGTGTGCTAACGGATTAAAATTCACCTCTTGTTGTTTCTGATAGGTACTTGACTGATGATGTTTTGCCTTGGGATGATGGAAGGCTGGTAGTTCAATTTCTTCAAGCTCCCCTGTTTCTTCTTCTACATTTCTCAAGTGTGGCATCCGGGATAGGGCATCGGCATTTCCATTCTTGCGACCTGCTCGATACTTGATCTTGAAGTTGTAATTAGATAACCGGGCTATCCATCGCTGTTCTAACGCACCTAATTTGGCTGTGTCCAGGTGGGTCAACGGATTGTTGTCAGTATAGACAATAAATTCTGCAGCAGCCAGATAGTGTTTGAAACGTTCAGTCACAGCCCAAACTACTGCCAGTAGTTCCAATTTGAAGGAGCTATAATTTTCTGGATTTCTTTCAGTAGGCCGGAGCTTTCTACTTGCAAAGGCGATGACTTTCTCCCGACCTTCTTGCTTTTGTGACAGCACCGCTCCTAGTCCCACATTACTGGCATCGGTGTAGAGGATGAAAGGTTGATGGTAATCTGGGTATGCCAGAACCTCTTCTCCGGTTAGTGCCTTCTTTAGTTGTTCAAAGGAGTCTTCCCTTTCATCGTTCCACTGAAAAGGAGGGTTTCGGTTTGAAGGCTTCTTCGTCTGCCCTACCAAGGCGTCTTGCAAGGGTGCTGCCAATTTGGTAAATCCTTTTATAAATCTGCGATAGTAACCCACCAATCCCAGGAATTGCCTCACTTCTTTTGCGTTGGTAGGTCTTGGCCAATCCCTTATGGCGCTTATTTTCTCGGGATCCGGTGCTACTCCCTCCGAACTCACGATGTGTCCCAGGTACTGTACCTTTGGCTTGAGAAGGTGACATTTGGATGGCTTGATTTTCATGCCATACCTGGATAAGGCTTCGAACACTTCTGCCAGGTCTATTAAGTGTTGTTCGTAAGTCTTTGAGTAGACGATCACATCATCTAGGTACAGGAGGACGGTCTCGAAGTTCTTGTGTCCGAGGCAGCATTCCATCAGCCGCTGGAAGGTACCGGATGCGTTGCAGAGTCCGAATGGCATGCGATTAAATTCACATAGACCCATTGGTGTGGTGAATGCCGTCTTTTCCTTATCTCTCTCAGCCACAGGGACTTGCCAATACCCGCTTGTTAAGTCTAAGGTGGAAAAATAATTAGCAGATTTCAAAGCAGTCAAGGACTCTTCTATCCTAGGCAAGGGGTAGGCGTCTTTATGGGTGATGTTATTAATCCGCCGGTAGTCTACGCACATTCTCATGGTTCCGTCCTTTTTTTTGACAAGCACTAGAGGGGCCGCCCAGGGGCTACAGCTGTCTCTTATTACCCCGGCCTGTTTCATTTCCCTCAGCATATCTTTTGCACATTGATAGTGAGCGGGCGGTATGGGTCTATATCTTTCTTTTATTGGGGGATGGTCACCTGTGGGGATTGTGTGTTCTACCCCTTCTATCCGTCCGAAGTCCAATGGGTGTTTACTGAAGACTTGTTCATATTCCGTCACTAGCCTATACACCCCTTGTTTTTGATGGGTAGGTGTTGAATTTATGCCCACGTGTAGCTGTTGGCACCAATCCTCCATTTCTCCATCTGAGCCATTGCCTTCCACCTGACAGGTTGGTTCTAAGGGCTCAATGGTTGTGATGGCATTGTTGTCAACAGTATATAGCTTTGCCATTGTAGCATACCTTGGCAAAGTGACCTCTTCCTCTCCACAGTTCAAAAGTCGTACCGGCACTCGTCCCCGGTGTACCTCGACTATCCCTCGTGCTGTGAGTATAGTGGGCCTGCTGTCGGTGTACACTGGTTCTATTAAGGCTTGATTATCTCGTCCCTTAGTACCAATGGCTGCTCTACACCATACCAGCATTTCTGTTTTTGGTGGGATTACAATAGACGTTGAATCACTTACCCTCACACTGCCGATTTCTCCACCTGCAACTTCTACCTGTTGCCTTAACATCAATACTTTTATTTCCCTCCGGAGAACTCTCTGCTGGCAGGATTGGGCAGTTTCAGCAATTTGCTGTAAGACAGAAATGACTTCGGAAAAGCAGTTCTCTAACACATTCATTCCTATCAATACAGTTGGTTCACAGTTCCGCCGGTCAACATCAACAACAATTATACCCTGTTTCTTCAATTCTACTTTACCAATCTTTATGGTCATCTCCCTGAATCCTAGTTTCGGCACCAACTTACCATTACTGGCCCATATATCTAGTTCAACATCAGAGGGCCCTTTATCAATATCTGTATCAGCCCAGTACCTCTTATAAAGGATATACGGTATAGATGAAATCTGGGAACCTGTATCCAGCAAAGCGTTGAGGGGCATTCCGTCCAGCACGATAGGGATAATGGGTCGTCCTCCGATGTACCTGTCGTGCCAGGGTGTTGGGCCTTGAAAGTTCCTTCCTGCGAAGCGGCCCGCATTCCCAGGGGATTCCCGTTTAAATCACAATCTCGTGCAAAGTGGCCTGGCTGCTGGCAACGGCGGCAAATGGGTTGTCCATCCGGTTGGTAGCGGTCGCGGGGTCGTCCTCTCCATGTCGGGTATCTCCAGGGTCTCATCCATGGAACACCTTCTCTACGGTTTGACAACTCCATCTTGGGTCCTCTCATCTCCTGCATGGCTTTAGCCATTGAAGCAACAACATCAGTTAAAGAGTCAAGCTTTTGTTGAAGAGCCTCATTAGTACTGGGTCCCAGGGGCTTAGCAATGGCCCCGGACATAGCTGATGTCACTGGCACTCCCTGTTGTTGAGGTGCCTCTGCCATAGGTTGCGCAGGATCCTGATCCCGAGGTGCCTCTGCCAGCTGGAGACGTATAGCGCTCTCCTTTAATTGAGCAAATGTCAATTCAGGGTTCTTAAAAACAAGCATGCTCACATGCCTCCGGTGAGAAGGGGTGTAGAGTCCCTCCATAAATTGATCTCTTAGCAGTTTATTCGCTCCGGTGTTAAAAATGGGTTCAGCCAGTGTAAGTGATTTAAGGGCTTCCTGCAGGTTTAAGGCAAAGTCTCTCATGCCCTCATTAACTTTTTGTTTGCAATTAAAGAATCGTATTTTAGCTTTGCTGCTGGCAGTGGTTTCAAATGTAGCTTTTAATCCAGCAAATATGCGTTCAACAGTGCCTTTTAGATCAGCTGCCCATGCTGTGACTTCTCGCTTAGCATGGCCACTTAACTGCATCATCAGGAGACTAACACGCTGAACTTCACCCACAGGGAACATGTCAAAATGGGCCAGCATCTTTTCTCTGAAATCGTCAAGGGTATTAGGCTCACCTTCATACATTGGAAGCCACGGGCCACCTGGGGTATATGGCATCAGCACAGGCATGATGGGCGCCACTCCTTGCACCGCTGCGCTACCAGACGCTCTATCGACACTCTGTCTTTCAGCTGCATTAGCGCCGCCGGGTGCTGCGGCGTCTCCGTGCTGCGACATACTGTGCCCCCTTAGTTAATCCGGATCCTTCCGGTCCTCCGCTTCCGTCGGGATAGTGTAGATTCGTTCCGCTGTGCAGCAGGATTGGTTTTCCCCTTGCTCTGACGTCAGAGCGCTCAGCTTGTTGCCGCCCACAATGACACGCCCCCTGCTGCTCCCGCCCGCCGCGCGCTCTGTAATGGCGGATTCTGAAGTTTTTCAGTTAGACTGGGGCTCAGGTAATGGCGTAGCTCAATTAACAGTCTCGCGCCTAACGGTTATGAGGTGATTACCTCAGGGGATGGCGGCCATCTTTACTCCATTATAACCAATGGGGAAAAGTCACTTTCAATAGTTTTTAATGGGAAATGGAATTTTCTTTAATAAAGTCAATTTTCACGATTTTTCATCCAAGTTTTCAAAGTTTTGGGCTCCAATCACGGCACACAATACCCGGTATATGGGCTGGCTCTATCCTATTCGTGACGCCAATTGTGACGCCCAGGAGACCGGGATACCCAGCACCGGACCAATGGAGTCTGTCTCTTGAGGGGGATGTCACGGGTGGCTTGACCCGGTGCTGTGGCCTCAGGCAATGCACAATGTAAGGGGTATCGTGAGGGGACAGGCACTTACTTGATCAGCAGCAGGTTCTCCCAGCGGTGACGATCCCGATCCTGGATAGATGGCTATTGTCCAAATGAAAGACTGAAGCACTGAAACGTTTAACCAGTTTACTTTAACATAAAGGGATTTACAACCAGTCCTGTCACCGGAGTCTGTATGGGAACTCTGAGTTACTTTGACCCTGCCGGGGTCTTCGCCTCTTATTGTGCGCAATTTCTGTGTGGCCCTGCTGCTGTATGTGAACTGGCTGCCGGCCCAATCTGTCCCCTCCGGGTCCTGGTTCGACGGGCAACCCGAGTCCTTTTATCGGCTTACCCCCTCTGGGAGTACCGCTGAACTCTGTATCTGTTGCTGCGTCCGGCCCTAGTGAAGCTGATATCACCTCACGTTTTTCCGGTTGCTGTATTATATATAATGAATACAGCCACGGATCCGGTATCCGTCTTTGCGCCTGTTCTGGGTAGTGATTAATGCTACCCGGTTCTCACAATGTCCTTTTTCTCTAACCCTCTTCTCCTCAGGCCGGTGATTTAGGCCTGGTAACAGTCACAGGGCTGTTAGATATTCAACTGTATGACCTCTCACTTTCAGCTCCTTGGCCCAACTGCCATTTCTTCTCTCAGACCAGAATGGATTAAGGGGAGTCTCTGGAGCTCCCCCTTCTGGCCGGAGGTGGTAGTGCAGTTTTGCTATCCTAATATTTGTGTTTAGTGTCAGTAACTATTTTTGTGGCAAATACCCCTAGGGGTGCCACATATTCATCTAGGCATGTAGTGAGCACGTTGATGTCAAATATGCCTCTCAGAATTTTATTCCATTGGGTGGTAAAGAAAGAACGATTTCATTTTTACCACTAATATGTTGTTTTATTATCAACTTTTTCACATGGAGAAATGAGTAAAACTGGCAACAAAATTTGTCCCACAATTTCTGCTCAACGTGGCAATACCCCATATGTGGCTGTACAGTGCTGCTTAGCCACATGGCATGACTTGGAATGGAAGGAGAACAAATTGTTATAGAATAGTTTGAACACTACATGTACAGAGCCCCTAAGTGCCAGATGAACAGAATCACCCATCAAGTGACACCATTTTGCAAATGTATCTACGTATTAACGATTTTGACTCCATGTGTGTTCTCCATAAACAAATTTAAGTGGATGTTAGTGAAAATTACAAATCTGCCATTGCAATGCCCACACATTGAAGTGTCCAGTATATTGTAGAATAAGTCATAAACTGCCAAAGGGCAAAAAAATCCCTAAAGACTCTAAAATATAACTTTTAATGGTATAAGTAAAAAGGGAAATAATTTTAAAAACTTGCACATGTCAGTGTGTTTCAATAGGACAAACATATACTGCTTTAAAGACTAATGTCTTTTTAGATAACTCACAGTCCTATTCACATGCAGTGATTGTGTAGTGGGAATTGAGGGGAGACAGTTAGCAGCCACACCATACCTCATACCCCTGAATACTGTTACCTAATGTGAATAGGACTGCGAGTTATTTAAAAAGTCATATGTTTGTCCTATTGATACACACAGACATGCAAGTTTTTTAAATTATTTCCCATTTTAATTATACAATTAAAAGTTATATTTTAGAGTCTTTAATTAGGGATTTTTTTGCCCTTGGCCACTTTGTGAGTTATGTTAATATTACCCTCCACTGACTTGTTTTGGACAGCAATTGTCAGTATATTGTAGTACCCGGCACATTCTAGTTCCCATACATTGTAGTACCCACACATTGCACCCAACTCAGGCTTCTAGAGTCATCAACCCAGTAAATTAGGCAGGCTCTCATTCCTACAGAAATGCCAAACATGTGAATGTGGTTTGGGCACACTGTGGAGCTCAAGAGGAGTGGGGCATTTGAATGTTGGAGCACATAATTCAATGGACTTCTTTCATGGAGCAAGGAGTCACAACGCTTTTACAGACCTTTTCTGCTACCAGTAACATGGACGCCCCCTATATTTCCATTAACAGATGATGGACCTGAGAGAGGACTTGCTTTTCAGTGTAATGAGTTGAAGGTTTTGTTGGGAATAGTGATGAGCGAGTATACTCATTACTCGAGCTTTCCCGAGCATGTGGGGATTCCCAAACAAACAAGTAACCCCCACATGCATTCAAGCTGTCTAACAGCCACAAATCATGCAGGTGCGTTCACATAAACTAAATTTCTGAGCACGCAAAAATTCTCCAAGACCACCCGAGAATGCTCAGGAAATCTTGAGTAATGAGTATACTCGCTCATCACTAGTTGGGAACATTTTACATAACATTTTGGGTCATGCTTATCCTGTGCTTTATATTGATCATTTACATCGAGGTTTTCATCTCAATCTCCGAAAGGTGTGATTCAGATGAAACCCCTTAGGGATCCATTCACTATGATGAGGCGACATAGTTACTATGTACTCAATAGATTTATGTAAAATCTCAGTCACTGACCCCACCATAGTCACAATGAGTTCATAAAGGTGGATGGGCACTAAACATTTTTGGAACCTTAAGCAAAAAAATACTACAAAGTCTTCTACATGTACAGAGTCTTCTTTTATTAGAAAAAAATGTAATTTTCTGTCCTTCAGGACAGTAAGGTTTGAAGAAGTCTCTTGAATCTTGAAGCAGAATCCTTTTACAGATATTCGCAAAAACCTTTGTCATTCAACTTAAGCTTCCAAAGTATTATACACCCTACTCATAATGGCTATATTTAAGGATTATATTCAATTGATCTATTACTAATTGAACTATTGGATTTCTCCTTTTGCAACTTTTCAACTACTATAGTTATTCTTAAACTTGAAAAATTGCTTAAGAAAAGTTACAAAGACGGCAGCAAAGAGGCTAAACTGGGTGAAATAAACTACACCATCTATTCCCTGTCAACTTTGGACTGTTGTCTATGAGATAAAAAAAATTAAGGCTAACCAAAAAGGAGCACTTAAAAAAAAGAAGTACAGCCAGAATATTGTTTTATTACAATAAGAAATGGAAATGTTATTTGTCTTGGATGGTCCATGAAACATAACATTGAGCCAATATTAGTCAGCACTGATTTGAGCTTTTAGATTGGACACACAATCATGACAAGATGAATGATGTCACCTTCATTTTTAATTCAGTCATACATATTAAAAATTAATAGCAGTTGGACAGCACGACTGGATTTTTAGATAGGGTAGCTCATATCAGTGATTCATAAAGGTAATCACGACTAACAAAATTAAACCCTTAAAAATACATACTTTATTCAGCAATGAATTATTAAAATATTCCCCCCCAAAAGTGAAAATCAAATAGAAATAGTTGCTAAAAATGAATGTTTACACATACAAGTTGTGGAATTAATATAGTTCTATATTAATTCCAAAAATTGGATTTTCAAAAATTGGAATTTATAGGAATATCTAGGTTGTATTAGTGTGGGACATCAGCATCTGCATTGAATTTAGGGTGTCAACCTACTTGGCTAGTTAGGTCTGATACCAGAAAATAATAGGGAAAATTGTTTTGGATTTACAGACGTTATATGTGTAAATACTAATTTTTACCACTTTTTTCTACTTGATTTTCATTTTTGTGGGACGTTTTTAATAATTAATTGTTAAGATTATAGATTTTTAAGAGTTTGTGTGTTTGTTATTGTTTTGATGGACCAATGGGCATTCTATATACACTGAACAGTAATTAGTACAATTATTCTTTAACTATAGAATATCATGTTATCGGCAGCAAATAAATTGGGGCAATGTACTACCAATAAGGATAATTTACTTTTAGACCAGCTTAAAAATTTTTGCATCCACCGAAAAAGCATTTTGTTCATTTGTCAAGTAATTACTGGCCTGTTTACATGGGCCAATAGTTGATGACGAACATTTCTATGAATGCTTGATTATTGGCTGTCTTAATGAGTCATTAGAATAAAAGAGGATTGTTACTTAAAGTGAACTTCAGTTAGTGAGATGCTCATGCTGCGGGGAGCTCTTGGGAGTGGCTCTTTTTTTTGCTCTGGTCTCATCATCACCATTGTGGCTCAAATGACCCTTCAGTGACCTGCCTCCTATATTAAGTATGGCACTTGTGCAGATAATCTTGTGGTCTTTAACCCCTTAGCGACCGCCGATACGCCTTTTAACGGCGGCCGCTAAGGGTACTTAAACCACAGCGCCGTTAATTAACGGCGCTGTGGAAAAAGTCCATAGCGCCCCCCAGAGGCCGATTTTCTCCGGGGTCTCGGCTGCCGAGGGTAGCCGAGACCCCAGAGAACATGATTCGGGGGGTTTTTAACCCACCCCGCATTTGCGATCGCCGGTAATTAACCGTTTACCGGCGATCGCAAAAAAAAAAAAAAGCGATCTCTTTTTAATTTCTCTGTCCTCATCGGAGGACAGAGAAAAGGGGTCCCAGGTGGCCCCCCAATACTCACCTAGCTCCCCCGATGCTCCTCGTGTCTCCCGGTGGGCGCCGCCATCTTCAAAATGGCGGGCGCATGCGCAGTGCGCCCGCCGGCCGGCACCGGGAGAATCTTTGGGGTCTCGGCTGCCGGGGGTAGCCGAGACCCCAAAGAGCACGATCGGGGTCGGTATTACCGACCCCTGTTTTGCGATCGCCGGTAATTAACTGTTTACCGGCGACCGCAAAAAAAAAAAAAAAAAGTAAAGTGTAATTCTCTGTCCTCTGATGTGATCGCACATCAGAGGACAGAGAAATAGGGGGATTCGGGGACCCTAGCATACTCACCTAGGTCCCTGGATCCTCTTGCTGCTCCTCCTGGCCGCCGGCAGCAGAACATGGCGGACGCATGCCCAGTGCGCCCGCCATCTGTCTCCATCTGCCGGCCGGCAGGAGAACAGCAGTTGGGGCTAAAATTAGGGTTAGGGTTAGGGGTAGGGGTAGGGTTAGGGTTAGGGTTAGAGGTAGGGTTAGGTTAGGGGTAGGGTTAGGGGTAGGGTTAGGGGTAGGGTTAGGGGTAGGGTTAGGGGTAGGGGTAGGGTTAGGGGTAGGGTTAGGGTTAGGTTAGGGGTAGGGTTAGGGGTAGGGTTAGGGTTAGGTTAGGGGTAGGGTTAGGGGTAGGGTTAGGTTAGGGTTAGGGGTAGGGTTAGGTTAGGGGTAGGGTTAGGGGTAGGGTTAGGTTAGGGTTAGGGGTAGGGTTAGGGGTAGGGTTAGGTTAGGGGTAGGGCTAGGTTAGGGGTAGGGCTAGGGTTGGGGCTAAATTTAGGGTTAGGGTTGGGGCTAAATTTAGGGTTAGGGTTGGGGCTAAATTTAGGGTTAGGGTTGGGGCTAAACTTAGGGTTAGGCTTCTTTCACACTTACGTCGGTACGGGGCCGTCGCAATGCGTCGGCCCGACATACCGACGCACGTTGTGAAAATTGTGCACAACGTGGGCAGCAGCTGTAGTTTTTCAACACATCCGCTGCCCAATCTATGTCCTGGGGAGGAGGGGGCGGAGTTACGGCCACGCATGCGCGGTCAGAAATGGCGGATGCGACGTACAAAAAAACGTTTCATTGAACTTTTTTTGTGCCGACGCTCCGCCAAAACACAACTGATCCAGTGCACGACGGACGCGACGTGTGGCCATCCGTCACGATCCGTCGGCAATACAAGTCTATGGGCAAAAAACGCATCCTGCGGGCACATTTGCAGGATCCGTTTCTTGTCCAAAACGACGGATTGCGATGGAATGACAAACGAACCAAGTGTGAAAGTAGCCCTAGGGCTAGGGTTAGGGTTGGGGCTAAAGTTAGGGCTAGGGTTGGGGCTAAAGTTAGGGTTAGAGCTGGGATTAGGGTTAGGGTTTGGATTAGGGTTCGTATTAGGGTTAGGGTTGGCATTAGGGTTACGCTTGGGATTAGGGTTAGGTTTGGGATTAGGGTTAAGGTTAGGGTTGTGATTAGGGGTGTATTGGGATTAGGGTTAGGTTTGAGGTTAGGGTTGAGATTAGGATTAGGGGTGTGTTGGATTTAGGGTTTTGATTAGGGTTATGGTTAGGGTTGACATTAGGGTTGTTTTGGGGTAAGGGTTGTGATTATGGTTAGGGTTAGTGATTAGGATTATGGATGAGGTTGGGATTAGGGTTAGGGGTGTGTTGGGGTTAGGGTTGGAGCTAGAATTGGGGGGTTTCCACTGTTTAGGTACATCAGGGGGTCTCCAAATACGACAGCCAATTTTGAGCTCAAAAAGTCAAATGGTGCTCCCTCCCTTCTGAGCTCTGCCACATATGGGGCATCAGCGTACTCGGGATAAATTGGACAACAACTTCTGGGGTCCAATTTCTCTTGTTACCCTTGTGAAAATAAAAACTTGGGGGCTACAAAGTCTTTTTTGTGAAAAAAATAATATTTTTTATTTTCACGACTCTGCATTCTAAACTTCTGTGAAGCACTTGGGCATTCAAAGTTCTCACCACACATCTAGATAAGTTCCTTGGGGGGTCTAGTTTCCAAAATGGGGTCACTTGTGGGGGGTTACTACAGTTTAGGTACATCAGGGGCTCTGCAATCGCAACATAATGCCCACAGACCATTCTATCAAAGTCTGCATTCCAAAAAGGCGCTCCTTCCCTTCCGAGCTCTGCCGTGCGCCCAAACAGTGGTTTACCCCCACATATGGCGCATCAGCGTACTCGGGATAAATTGGACAACAACTATTGCAGTCCAATTTCTCCTGTTACCCTTGTGAAAATAAAAACTTGGGGGCTACAATATCTTTTTTGTGGAAAAAAATAATATTTTTTATTTTCACGACTCTGCATTCTAAACTTCTGTGAAGCACTTGGGCATTCAAAGTTCTCACCACACATCTAGATAAGTTCCTTGGGGGGTCTAGTTTCCAAAATGGGGTCACTTGTGGAGGGTTTCTACTGGTTAGGTACATCAGGGGCTCTGCAAACGCAACATAATACCCGCAGACCATTCTATCAAAGTCTGCATTCCAAAACGGCGCTCCTTCCTTCCGAGCTCTGCCGTGCGCCCAAACAGTGGTTTACCCCCACATATGGGGTACCAGCATACTCAGGACAAATTGGACAACAACTTTTGGGGTCCAATTTCTCTTGTTACCCTTGTGAAAATAAAAATTTGGTAGCTAAAAAATCTTTTTTGTGGAAAAAAAAAATATTTTTTATTTTCACGGCTCTGCATTTTAAACTTCTGTGAAGCACTTGGGCATTCAAGGTTCTCACCACACATCTAGATAAGTTCCATGGGGGGTCTAGTTTCCAAAATGGGGTCACTTGTGGGGGATTTCTACTGTTTAGGCACATCAGGGGCTCTCCAAACGCGACATGGCGTCCGATCTCAATTCCAGCCAATTCTACATTGAAAAAGTAAAACGGCACTCTTTCTATTCCAAGCTCTGCGGTGCGCCCAAACAGTGGTTTACCCCCACATATTGGGTATCGACGTACTCAGGAGAAATTGCACAACAACTTTAGTGGTCTAATTTCTCCTGTTACCCTTGTGAAAATAAAAATTTGTGGGCAAAAACATCATTTTTGTAGAAAAAATGCAATTTTTTTTTTCACGGCTCTACATTATAAACTTCTGTGAAGCACATGGGGGTTCAAAGTGCTCGCCACACATCTAGATAAGTTCCTTAAGGGGTCTAGTTTCCAAAATGGTGTCACTTGTGGGAGGTTTCCACTGTTTAGGCACATCAGGGGCTCTCCAAACGCGACATGGCGTCCAATCTCAATTCCAGCCAATTCTACATTGAAAAAGTAAAACGGCACTCCTTCTCTTCCAAGCTCTGCGGTGCGCCCTAACAGTTGTTTACCCCCACATATTGGGTATCAGCGTACTCAGGAGAAATTGCTCAACAACTTTTGTGGTCTAATTTCTCCTGTTACCCTTGTGAAAATAAGAATTTGTGGGCGAAAAGATCATTTTTGTGTAAACAAAAGCGATTTTTTATTTTCACGGCTCTACGTTATAAACTTCTGTGAAGCACTTGGGGGTTCAAAGTGCTCACCACACATCTAGATAAGTTCCTTAAGGGGTCTAGTTTCCAAAATGGTGTCACTTGTGGGGAGTTTCCACTGTTTAGGTACATCAGGGGCTCTCTAAATGTGACATGGTGTCCGATCTCAATTCCAGCCAATTCTGCATTGAAAAAGTCAAACGGCGCTCCTTCACTTCTAAGTTCTGCGGTGCGCCCTAACAGTGGTTTACCCCCACATATGGGGTATTGGCGTATTCAGGAGAAATTGCATAACAAAATTTATGGTTACATTTCTGTTTTTACACTTGTGAAAATAAAAAAAAGGTTCTGAATTAAGATGTTTGCAAAAAAAAAGTTAAATGTTCATTTTTTCCTTCCACATTGTTTCAGTTCCTGTGAAGCACATAAAGGGTTAATAAACTTCTTGAATGTGGTTTTGAGAACCTTGAGGGGTGTAGTTTTTAGAATGGTGTCACACTTCATTATTTTCTATCATATAGACCCCTCAAAATGACTTCAAATGTGATGTGGTCCCTAAAAAAAAATGGTGTTGTAAAAATGAGAAATTGCTGGTCAACTTTTAACCCTTATAACTCCCTAACAAAAAAAATTTTGTTTCCAAAATTGTGCTGATGTAAAGTAGACATGTGGGAAATGTTATTTATTAACTATTTTTCATGACATATCTCTCTGATTTAAGGGCATAAAAATACAAAGTTTGACAATTGCAAAATTTTAAAAATTTTCGCCATATTTCCGTTTTTTTCATAAATAATCGCAAGTAATATCGAAGAATTGTTACCACTAACATGAAGTACAATATGTCATGAAAAAAGAATCTCAGAATCAGCGGGATCCGTTGAAGCGTTCCAGAGTTATAACCTCATAAAGTGACAGTGGTCAGAATTGCAAAAATTGGCCTGGTCATTAAGTACCAAATTGGCTCTGTCACTAAGGGGTTAAGAAAATGTAACTCCTGCAAATGGGTAAGTGCGGTGTCGCTTGTGCAGTAGCATCTATTAATTGCTGATGGATGCTACTGCGCATGCGATGCCACCATTTTGATGGAGCCAATTCTTTTTTGCTCCAGCAAAATGGCGGTGGTGCAGACACAGTAGCATCTATCGGCAAGCGATGCTCACAATCTGTGCAAGTGCCGCTGACCAGTAGGTGGGACTCCTGCAGATTTAGAGCATCGCTTGCAGATAGATGCTCGTGTGCATGCGCGGCTGCCGCAGCCATTTTTTTTTAAGATGGTTTTCTTCAACCTAAGTATCATTTTAATCACTGTAACAGCGACGATCTGACAATGCCTGAAGTTTGCTTGAACAGAACTTATACCGTATCAAAAAACCATTATTATTGGTATAAAATAGAAATGACCAACAATAATTTAGAATAAAAAATGACTTTTATTTCAGAAACATTAAAAAAAGTAAAAAAAAAACGGATAAGGTGCTGAAATAAATGTGAAGGCAAAAGGAGCTCAAACAATGGTAATTAGCAGCAAGTTATACTAAATATATTAACTTAGATGATTAGATATGTTTCTACATAATAATAAATGCTGTCACAAATCAGGTAAGCGCAGCTAGATAAAAATTATTTACTAGTTGTATCAAAAAACTGTATTGTTAGAAAGTTGCTGAACATATATACACATTGCTACTAGATGGCAAGCGTAAAGGGATAAGAAGAATATCTAATATATGAGGTACCAAGGGGCAAAACAGCAGGTTAGTCAGAGTCAAGCCAAGGGGTCAGAAAGCCAGGATAGTCAGAGAAGTACCAAACAGAAAACAGGGGCAGATAGTCAGGGGTAGGGTTGAGCGAAATGGATCGTTCATTTTCAAAAGTCGCCGACTTTTGGCAAAGTCGGGTTTCATGAAACCCGACCCGATCCCTGTGTGGGGTCGGCCATGCGGTACGCGACTTTCGCGCCAAAGTCACGTTTCGTATGATGCGCTTGGCAGAGTGATGACATAGGTCTTAGGGGCGTGGACGCCTATCGTCATCTTGTCGCTTGTGCGCTGTAGCGATTTGCAATGTGTAACACCAGCTTTTCTGTTCAGAGACGGAGGGGAGAGAGAGAGAGAGAGAGAGAGAGAGAGAAAAAAAAATTGCCAATGACTTTGCATTGAGTTTCGTGTTTCGGTCGATCCCCGACTTTTCGCCATAATCGGCCGATTTCACTCGACTCGACTTTAGAGATAGTCGGGTTTCGCGAAACCCGACTCGACCCTAAAAAAGTAAAAGTCGCTCAACCCTAGTCAGGGGCAAACCAGGTTATATTCAGCAAGGCACACACGCACAGAGGCACAACAATTGCAGATGAATAACCTGGGTCAGCTATCCCAATCTGAGTAGACGGAAGTATAACCGACTCAGAACCGAGGAACCACCAGCATTAAATAGTCAACCCATAACCAAAGAGAGGCGGACTAATTTAACCCAGACCTGACCAGGAAGGAGCCAGAATCAGTCCATCCAAAGTCATGACAGGGGGTGATTTTAACTTTTCTGCAGAAGACCTCTGGTTGTCATGATCACGTGAAGAGGGTCACTGATGAGTGGATTTCTGGTGCGCTTGCTGGAAGTGCCTGTTAAATGCCTGTAAATGTAAGAGTTTGCCAGTGGCATTTATCAGGTCGACAGCGGCAGGAGTGTCGCATTTCCTTCCTTGGCTCTTAGAGGCACATGACAGCTGAGCAAATCAGCTGTCATGTGCCAGAAAAGGTGCGGGCTCATCGCCGGAGCCCTCACCAAACAGGGGAAGGAGTCCAATGACAAATAGATCCATCATTGGACATTAAGGGGTTAAAGAGGCTAAGAATGTTATGGTGGCCTCAATTGGCTGTGGAGTTGGGCAACCTGGTAAAGTGTAGTGGTAAAGAATATTACTGCTATATTTATGTTTAAAGAAGCACTCCAGGAGTTTTTTCTATCTATTTACCCTTCACCTGTTTGTCTGTCACATGCTACATTTCTCTTACATTTAGGGCTGGTGCAGATGCCAATAGATGCTCTCTTCCTAGAGAATTGGGTCAAATTATGAAAATTTTACTTTGATCAAGAGTGTGATCATAGTGTGATTCGATTTTCTCAGATGAAGAGAAGATGGAGAAATGGAGAAAAAAATTCTCCATCTTCTCCACTCTGTCAGTCCGTGGAAATCAGACTGCACTTTGGTGTCAACTGGTCGCCATGGACTCATTCATTTGCATTGTCGAGTGTGATCTGAATATCAGATCAAACTTGGGGATGCAGCGATTTTTTTCTGACATAGTCTCTTTCTGAGGAAAATATCGGACATATTCATGGCCCCCTACACTAACATTGATCCCATATCTTGCCAGATCGTCGCACTCGGACTGAAAATACACTTGTCTGTATGAGCCCATAGTATACTTACATCCATCTACTTCAAACATCTGTTTACTTTTCTTGAGAATCTATTATGAATTTCAGATTTTATGCGACATTTATTCCTTTATGATGCGCCATCTACAATCCTTTGTTGCTTCAGCGCAGCATCTTATAACTAGGTATAGTCAGTACAATCTCTTCCTGCTGAGAGGACAGTGTGATTATCATCTCCTCCACTTTCTACTAAATATGGTAATAGATTATAGTATACAATCAGGAGACTGGACTGTGATTTCCTTCATAATAACTGCGTAACTAATTTCTTAATCGACATAGCAAAGTAGAAAAATATCATGAATTTTCAAATAGAGAGGAACAGCTACATAAGGTAATAGTACCTGATTTTTAAATTGGGGGTGAAGAAAAGCTCATGTGAATACCACCAAGATTTGCATAAGTCATAACCACAAATATCATACCTCTTTGTGAGAGAATAAATAAAGACTTAATTTATTCATAAACTCCTATGTCTGAGCACTTCTATTAATATAAGAGCACTGCCTACCTGTCTTTCATCACTGGCTCTCCTTTTTGCTGACTATACACTTGATAAACAATCTTTGTACCCTGTCATGCACATAATTTCACAAAATATAACATCAACATATAGTGTAGAATCTTTTATGATTCTGCATTGACACATTCCTACATTATTCTTTCTTTTAGTGAATGAAAAAATTGACAATGATACCATTTCAGAGAAGAATGTCACTACTCACAATGGCACTGTGTGATTAGTAGTGTACCAGGTTGTAAAAGTTGTCAATGTATTCATAATTTTCCTGAAAGAAGAAAAGAGAAACATCACTACACAGAGTTTTCTACAGGGTGGGCCATTTATATGGATACACCTAAATAAAGTGGGAATGGTTGGTGATATCAACTTCCTGTTTGTGGCACATTAGTATATGGAAGGGGGAAAACTTTTCAAGATGGGCGGTGAACATAATGGCCATTTTGAAGTCGGCCATTTTGGATACAACTTTATTTTTTCCGATGGGAATAGAGTCATGTGACACATTAAACTTATTGAGAATTTCACAAGAAAAGCAATGGTGTGATTGGTTTTAATGTAACTTTGTTCTTTCATGAGTTATTCACAAGTTTTTGACCACTTATAAAACGTGTTCAAAGTGCTGCCCATTGTGTTGTACTGTCAATGCAATCCTCTTCTCCCTTCTTGACACACTGATAGCAACACCCTGTTGAATAAAAATTGCCATAGAAATGTTGTCGACTACAATATTAAGACCATTTTCGGTCTGAATATATGCCTTTCATTAAAATTAAAACACTCACCTTCCATGCTGGTGCCATCCCAGTGGTGTCAGAACTTACGTCCCTGGGGTTCAAGTGAGGTTACATCATGTGAGCCCTAAGCCCAATCATTGCTGGCTGCTCACGTCCTTTTGATTACTCATAGGTCTGAAGGTCGGAAGAGTGACGCCAGAGCTGATTGGGCACAGGGTTCACATGATGTAACAACCTCACGTAAGAATGCAAGTGCCAAATCCGCTGGAATGGAGAATGCACGCAAATTGAGCATAGGTATTTTCTATTTAAAGGAGGCAAGCAATCAGATCAAGAAGGGGTTGTCCTATCAGTGGAGAACCCTTTAACTCAGGTCCCATGTGTCAAACATTTTAAAATACTTTGTGAAATTTTATATTTTTTTTTATAGAGCCCATGTACAATCTTAAAAGTCGTATTTCTATCAAAGCTGTTCAAGGCTAAGATGAGAGCGTTTGTATATGCGGCAACCACAGCCAGGATTATGGAAGCAGTCGAATGGGATGCCGCATTTGTTACCATAATTTCCACTGAAGTAAATGCATAGTACAGCACCTGCTTCACGGTTTACACAATCTCGGCCACCTCTGGCACATTAAATATTTTTAAGCTTTAGCTCAAATACAAAAGAACTGAGCTTACAAACACATCGCTGAAAAGGAGAAAACAACATGACATATAATATGATGGAAAGTTTGCAAAAATAAGTGGGAAGAAGCAATAAGAAGGTTCAAATGTATCACAGCCGGTGTGATGTGATTAGTTTTCCATTTGAGACAATAAAATGCTTGTTCTTTCAAAGTAATTTGCCATGGAGAGTGTGAGGTGTAACAATTATGGGAAGACTTTTATGGTTACCATTTGGTTTATATTGTGCTACACAGTAACAATAACATATGGCTTTATGAGTTTTGGACATAGTCAGTTTTCCAATTTTACCTGTACTATATGTTTTTTTTGTACAATCTACAGAACATGATCAAAAAGAGGAAACAGCTGCAGAGCGCTTATTGTTTTAGACTAGTAATTGTATTCAAACAATATACCAACAGTTTGTAGCACAAAATGAAGTAGCCTCACATTTAGTGACTCATTTACACAAAATCCTCAGTAGCAGTGGCATAGAAAAGATTTAGTATACATCTCATGTTGAGGTAATGGAACAAGTAAGCCAAGTAACAGAATAAACAGATATTTGAAACAGAACAATGAGCTCTAGTTTTTTTTAACCATAATTACAATAATTCTGTGAATCCTCTTTATTTAGTAAATATACTGTGTGCATATATATCTATCTATCTATAGATAGATAGATAGATAGATAGATAGATAGATAGATATGTATATGTACAGGTCCTTCTCAAAAAATTAGCATATAGTGTTAAATTTCATTATTTACCATAATGTAATGATTACAATTAAACTTTCATATATTATAGATTCATTATCCACCAACTGAAATTTGTCAGGTCTTTTATTGTTTTAATACTGATGATTTTGGCATACAACTCCTGATAACCCAAATAACCTGTCTCAATAAATTAGCATATCAAGAAAAGGTTCTCTAAACGACCTATTACCCTAATCTTCTGAATCAACTAATTAACTCTAAACACATGCAAAAGATACCTGAGGCTTTTATAAACTCCCTGCCTGGTTCATTACTCAAAACCCCCATCATGGGTAAGACTAGCGACCTGACAGATGTCAAGAAGGCCATCATTGACACCCTCAAGCAAGAGGGTAAGACCCAGAAAGAAATTTCTCAACAAATAGGCTGTTCCCAGAGTGCTATATCAAGGCACCTCAATGGTAAGTCTGTTGGAAGGAAACAATGTGGCAGAAAACGCTGTACAACGAGAAGAGGAGACCGGACCCTGAGGAAGATTGTGGAGAAGGACCGATTCCAGACCTTGGGGAACCTGAGGAAGCAGTGGACTGAGTCTGGTGTGGAAACATCCAGAGCCACCGTGCACAGGCGTGTGCAGGAAATGGGCTACAGGTGCCGAAATGGGCTACAGAGAAGCAGCACTGGACTGTTGCTAAGTGGTCCCAAGTACTTTTTTCTGATGAAAGCAAATTTTGCATGTCATTCGGAAATCAAGGTGCCAGAGTCTGGAGGAAGACTGGGGAGAAGGAAATGCCAAAATGCCTGAAGTCCAGTGTCAAGTACCCACAGTCAGTGATGGTGTGGGGTGCCATGTCAGCTGCTGGTGTTGGTCCACTGTGTTTCATCAAGGGCAGGGTCAATGCAGCTAGCTATCAGGAGATTTTGGAGCACTTCATGCTTCCATCGGCTGAAATGCTTTATGGAGATGAAGATTTCATTTTTCAGCACGACCTGGCACCTGCTCACAGTGCCAAAACCACTGGTAAATGGTTTACTGACCATGGTATTACTGTGCTCAATTGGCCTGCCAACTCTCCTGACCTGAACCCCATAGAGAATCTGTGGGATATTGTGAAGAGAAAGTTGAGAGAAGCATCCTGGGCCTCCATAACATCTCAGCAGTGTCACAGGCTGATTGCCTCCATGCCACGCCGCATTGAAGCAGTCATTTCTGCCAAAGGATTCCCGACCAAGTATTGAGTGCATAACTGAACATTATTATTTGATGGTTTTTTTGTTTGTTATTAAAAAACACTTTTTTTTGATTGGATGGGTGAAATATGCTAATTTATTGAGACAGGTTTTTTGGGTTATCAGGAGTTGTATGCCAAAATCATCAGTATTAAAACAATAAAAGACGTGACAAATTTCAGTTGGTGGATAATGAATCTATAATATATGAAAGTTTAATTGTAATCATTACATTATGGTAAATAATGAAATTTAACACTATATGCTAATTTTTTGAGAAGGACCTGTATATGTATATAATTTTTAAGTTTGTCAAAAGGAACGGCATAGCTTTTAGGGCAAAATATAATCCCACTAATGTGCATGCAGTGTTGGTGTAACACAAGGCAGGGCGAATATACAATTTTTTTAACCTTGACTTCTGAATAGGGGCCCAAGAGGTTAAAGGGACAATTTCACCTTCAATGCAGGTGGAATTGTGCATAAAAAGGAGCTATTGGACTGCAGATGGCCCATACATTGCTCTTGTACAGAGGTCGTCTTCTTTCTGTATCTACCCCTCATGCTAAGCAACAAAGCACTAGTATCAGGTGTGAATGAATTAGAAAGGATGGTATTACATATTAATTTAATATTTAATGGTAATCAATTAGATACTTCATTACCACACTGTAAAAGCAAATGACTAAATGAAGCTAGAAGGGGTAAAAAAATGGAGAAGGGTCGAGACTCGAGACTAGATGAAATCTAATCATTTTGGAAAAAGAAGCCATATTTTGACAAACTGAAAGTAGGTATGATTTTCCCAACTAGAAATTTTCTCCTGATGAAAGATTTGTTTTACTGTATTCATCCATTCAGTGAGGGTCAAGGGAGCAGTTCCATAGGAATGCAGAGGTATTATTTACTTTTATCCTGCAATTTTGTTATTTAATTTTATACTCCCTTTGCTATCTATGTAATCCAACTGTATTTGTAAAAAAAAATATTTGACATATATTTGATCTTAGGACCTGAAAATAAGGTATCAGTCTACACCCCATGTGTTCCTTTCAAGCTTTTCTTGTGCACTCCATGGTTTCTTATAACTACATTTTCCCAAAATAGATGTACCTAATTACTGTAAAGCAAATTCTGGATATTTCCCCTTAGTGTTTCTCTTCATGATATACGTTCAAAGTAATAAAAAAAATAGAGTTTTCTACAAAGTTAAATCTTTGCAAAGATGATAAGTTTATGATTTGCTCTTCTTTGGATCAGAAAGTTGAAATATTTGCTAATGGGATTCAACTGATTAAGAAGGGATTGTCTTAGTAGTGGACAACGCCTTTAAGGTTACATTAAATTATAAGTAATAAAACACACTGTAGATCTGACATGTAAAATACCACTATTAGCATAAATAAGCAAAAGAATATTTAACTATTCCTTGCAGAATAATTAATAATTTATAAAAGCGCTTAACTGAAAAGCCTCTCTATATTTGGATGCAAACTTGCCAGGTATCCAAAATTAATTGAATATACTTGTTGGTAGCCTAGTGAAGTTTTTAAAGGGTACTTTGTAGAGATGAAAGGATTGATTTGCGGAGGATCGAGTTCAAGGCGAATTTTCTGAAATTTGTGGTTTCAAGTCAAAGTGAACATTTTGAGATTCTGTTTGTGGTTTCACAACTTCTTTCTAACTTCGGTAAAGCATAAACTCTTATGGTCAGCAATCTCTCTCTTATTCTTTCCTCTAACGTGTAAGCTTTATTGGTTGGTGAAGTCCTCTGTCTCCTCCTACCATGTGTGTTTGATGATCAATTAAAGCTTTCCAGTATTGAAATTAAATAGTAATGTATAAAGAAAAAGTGGACATGTAAATAGACAAGTTTATGAATGCAATGAAAGTATTAGTCAGGTTAGACTATTTGTCCATACACCAGTGAATAATTCTAATTTCATAGTAGTAGGGCAGTGATTGAAACTCACTTTTAAAAGCAATTTTCTCCACCATGCCAATATCACAACACAATCTATCATAATGTATATTTTCCCCATCTTCATGTATCCCTGTTTGCATGTATATAAAGCGGCATGTAAAAGTTTGGGCACTCCTGGTCTAAATTACTGTTATTCTGAACAGTTAAGCAAGTTGAAGATGAAATGAACTCTAAAAGGCCTAAAGTTAAAGATGACACATTTCCTTTATATTTTAGGCAAATAAAATATATATTGTAATTTTTGAAACATTTTAAAAATTACAAAAAGTAAAATGAGCCATTGGAAAAGTTTGGGCACCACGGGAGATTTGTGTGCACTCACATAACTTTGACCAAGGTTTTAGACCTTAACTACCCTGCTAGGGTTATGGTTTGCTCACTATTATAGTTAGGAAACGCCAGGTGATGCAAAGTTCCCAATTTTATTAAAACCCAGCTTCCTCTAACCTTTTGCCAAAAAACAACAGTCATGATATCTTCTCAGCAGCTGCCTAGCACTCTGAAAATGAAAATGGTAGAGACCCACAAAGCAGGATAAGGCCATAAGAAGATAGCAAAAATGTTTTCAAGTTGCCCTTTCCTCAGTTTGAAATGTAATTAAGAAATGTCAATTAAGTTAAACAGTGGAGGCATGGAAAAGGTATTGAAGATCAAGAACATTTTCAGTGAGAGCTGCTCGTTCTCGTAGGATTGCTAGAGAAGCAAAACAGAACACCTGGCTGCAAAAGAGCTTCAGAAAGATTTGATTTAGCAAACTCTGAAGATGTGGTACATGGTTATACTGTTCAAAGACACCTGAACAAATTGCACTCATGGAAGAGTAATAAGAAAAAAACCTCTCCTGCATCCTCACCATAAAATACAGCATATGCTAAAGAACATCTAGACAAGCCTGATGCATTCTAGAAAGTTGATACTGCAAAAGGGGGTGCTACTAGGTACTAACCATGCATGGTGCCCAAACTTTTGCATCTGCCCATTTTCCTTTTTGACATTTTTTTGCCTAATATACAAATAAAACTACTACTTTCACTTGCACTCTACGCCATCTATCTCTACAAAAACTATTGCTGGTCCTCTCTTCCTTATCCCTGTCTCTGTGGCATGTCTTTTTACCTCTCACCTCTGCTTTCCAGTTGTCTCTTCTCTCTCTTCCTCCCAATGGGTCAATCAAATTTTTTAGAAACTTCTCCTTTTTTCCCTAACACTGCATGGGTTCAATTCCCGCCCAAAACTGCTGCAATCTACTCCTCTTTGTTTTCCTATTTCTACCACATATCTCTGCTGATTTTATTTGTTTATTTCTATCACCCTCTTGTCTTTCTTTTATCCTCATTTTTTTTCTATCTCCTTTGCAATTTTATTATTAGTCTACTTCTCAATGTCTTGTCCTTCCATGCCCCTTACCCTCCATTCAATCCCCTCACTGTCCCTCCAATGCCTTCACCTTCCCTTCCTCTCACCCTCCATATTCTCCCTCTTCTTCAAATTTTCTTGTAGGTGTTCTCTTCAGCTTTAGTCACATCTCCAGCCTCTTTAAACCCCTTGCCCTTGAACACTTATTATGCAGTTGTTTTTCTTCACTTGAAAATGATGCTAGACCTGTGTTGAAATGCTTTGGGGAAACAAAAAACATTCAAATCATCTTGGTCCTAAGGATTCTTCATTGCAGCAGCACAGCCTGATATTGTGTTATTGTTAATATTGTTCAACTATCCTGGAGGAAATGATACTGTAGCCGTGAGTCCGCAGTAGCTGACACTATCAGGTGTTCATAGGAGTTGTGCATCTTCCTTTTACTTTCCTTTGCACCCAAAAGGGTATCATCCAATAGTCTTGAGCACTTTTGTTCCCCTACAGTTTTTGTACCAGTGATTCTTCACGTTACCTATCCATCTTTAAACATAAAATGGAATTTTCCCATTTATATCTTCATATTTAGTATGTAATATTCACTTTTGGGAGTAGTAGACCCTGAATAGAACATATTGGGAAAAACTAATAATTTATGTTAATGGTCAAGCTCAAGGCCAGAGAGGCAGTGCATGACACAGGCATTTTCTTCTGCTAGCTGGTCACCAACCTAACTTGCCCAATAACTCTAACCAAGGGATGCTAATGTTTGTGGATATACTAGATAATGTGCAACAATAGCAAATGTTTGTCTAAAGGCGGAATGGTTATTTAATTAATTTTTGATTGCTCTGTGATTGCTTGGAAAGTTTGTAAATTCTTAACAAATTATCACATGATAGTGGGAAGTTTGTATAAGGTCAACCTATTCAAATTAATTTGAGCAAGGCTGTTACAAAAATAATAAGCATCTTGTTTTATGATATTTAAGATAACCGAATAGCAAACTAATTAATGCAGAAAGTAATAAAACTCACAAAATGCCTGTTACTGTAATGATATCCAAATTAGATAGTAGTGAAACATTCTTAAAACGAATCCCAAATGAATTTTTAATGATAAAAGTGAAAAGGGTACATTTCTGGAATAGTGTGCCAGTAATTAGATATAAATCCCTGCAGTAAAATTATAAGTACATGTAGTGTGAACCCCTATAACAAAGTTTATATAATTTGCAAATATTGCATCTTCTTGTTTTATCTCCTTACACCATATATCTTTTTTTTTTTACTTTAATAAAGCATTTCATATTTGTTATCACTTACTATGAGTAAAACATTAGAATTATTTTGGATTTTTAGCAATAATTGGTGCAAATATAGTTAAAGGGAACCTGTCGCCTGAATTTGATGTGTACTACGGAGGACAGAGAATGAACTTTAATCCAATATTGCGGCCAGCATGCAGCCAGCGGGTAAGGAAAGGGTGAATCAAACACCTGAAAACTCCGCCTATATGACCAAAAACCGGTCCCGCCAAATTCAGGTGACAGGTTCCCTTTAAGTGTGCAAATGCAGAATTCAGTTTAGTTAGGATAGCCATAAGTACAATTATCATTCATATGTTCAATTTGAACTTATAGGACAGGGGCCAATGCAACATTTTAAAAAGTAGAGTTTTATGCAAGTTGGGGGTGGTATAGACTTTGTGCTCCTTTTTTTCTATTTGGTTAAGTTACATTTGTATATCATTTAGTTAATGTACCCAGTTATCTGCTGTTTCTTTGAAATCAGTGTTAAGAATCTTGGAATTTTACTAGGTTACTGCTGTAAGAGAAACTCAGCAGTACCTGAAAATACTTTAAGGTACATTTAGCTATAAACAGCAAATTCAGTGTATTTATCAACTATTATCAGGCTTTGTAAAGCCATTCATCATCGAGGGTTCACATTGTATTCACCCTTACACCACTATAGACGGATTGGCCTTTGAACATGGAGTTTCCATGTTACATCCATGGAGTAGCAGATGACCAGGGTAGAGGCAATAGTTGACAAATCAATGTGGACCTATGTGAACTTATCATCTTTCCTCTATCTCACAATTTTTCATTACCTGATCTATCCATCACGATAAATTACATCACACTTTCTCCCAGACTGGAAATCAGCTGCCTCGGAGTTAAGCTTTAGTCACACTGAATGACTTACCGTGATCGTTGGTAAGTCGTTGTGTGGTCGCTGGGGAGCTGTCACACAGACAGCTCTCTCCAGCGACCAACAATCAGGGGAAAGACTTCGGCATCATTGAAACTGTCTTCAACGATGCCGAAATCCCCCTGCAGCACCCGGGTAACAAGGGTAAACATCGGTTACTAAGTGCAGGGCCACGCTTAGTAACCCGATATTTACCCTGGTTACCATTGTAAAAGTAAAAAAAAAAAAAACACTACATACTCACATTCTGATATCTGTCACGTCCCCTGCCGGCGTCCACAGGGTTAAAACTGCTTTCGGCAAGAGCGCTGCTAATGCACACGCTGCTGCCGAGAGCTTCCCTGCACTGACTGTGTCAGCGCCGGCAGTAACAGCGGTGATGCTTTACGGCCGGCACTGACACATTAGCAGCGCTCCTGCCGAAAGCAGTTTTAACCCTGTGGACGCCGGGGGACGTGACAGACATCAGAATGTGAGTATGTACTGTTTTTTTAACTTTTACAATGGTAACCAGGGAAAATATCGGGTTACTAAGCGCGGCCCTGGTTACAAGTGAACACTGATGATCAGCGACCAAAAAATGGTCCTGATCATTCCCCAACGACCAACGATCTCCCAGCAGGGGCCTGATCGTTGGTCGCTGTCACACATAACGAGATAATTAGCGGGATCGTTGCTACGTCACCAAAAGTGTGACGTTGCAATGATATCGTTAACGATATCGCTTTGTGTGACTCCCCCTTAACCCTTGACTCTGCCCTGTCTTTCAAACTGTCGTTTCCAGCTCAAAAATTTTTCTAGAATCCATCCTTTCATCAACCCTCAATCTACTAAAATGCTTGTGAATGCCCTCATCATCTCCCGCCTCAACTAATTCAGCATCCTCATGGCCTCCCTGCTAACTCTCTCACACCTCTCCTGTCCATTCTTAACTCTGCTGCCTGACTAATTCATATCTCTTCTCACTACTCCTCCGCTTTTCCCCTTTTCAAATCTCTCCACTGGCTCCAAAATCCATAGCATATTCAGTTCAAATTACTAAAACTGACTGTAAGGTTCTCAGTCTCTTTGCTATATCTGCTGTGATTTTCTGTTTTTGTAACCTGGCTTTTCTGTCGGCCATTTTGCTTTGTCTTGCTGCAGCTACTTTGCCCTAAGTCAGTATGGAGTTTCTAGCTTCTATGTTTCCACCCTGTTCTCTGCCTCTTGCCTTTTTAAGCAGCCTCAGCTTTTCAATCAGTGCTTCTGAATCATGTCTGCAGTCAGCCTGTGATCTGCTCATGGAAAGTCTTGGACTTAGTAATCCAGCCATCTCCTAGTGTGGATCTCTGGGACACTTGTGGACACTGGAACTCTGCTGCATGCTAAACAACATTTACCAGGGAAGTAACAGAGACTCTGAACCTGCTTTGTGCTTAATGCTGAACTTAAGGTTTACTCTGGTCTGCTGTGTCGCCCGCCGTGTCTCCTGCCTCTGTACCTGCAATTATGTAAAACCTGTTTCTCTGTGGCATACTTGTATGAAGTAATACAAGCAAGTCCTAACTAAACCTGTGTCTCCTGTGTCTTCCTCGCACCCAAGCACAAGACTCTAAATAGACTGTGTACAAAACATTACACTGACCTACAAAGACATCCATAACCTGTCTCTCCCGATATCTTCCCTCACATTATCTCCAGTCCACCTAACCTCCTTCTCTCCTCCACACTTAATCATTCCTCACTCAATTGCCTCCAAAACTAACCCCTATCCACTGGACTTCTGTGCCCCAACACATCCGACTATCAATGACATTTGGCTCCTTCAGACGGAACTTGAAAACCCACCGCTGCAAGAAAGCTTACGGCCTGCAATGACCCCGCTGCCTCTTCACCACTACCGCTGCCTTCTCACCACTACCGAAGCTGCTACCTCACCAACACCGAAGCAGCTGCAACCTCAACCTCCTGTCTCCTCCCCTACCATTCTGTAGAATGTAAACTCGCAAGGGCAAGGTCATCTTCCTTCTGTATTAGTCTGTCATTGTTAGTTATTTTTACTGTAAGTAATATCTGTATTTTGTTTGTAACCCCTTCTCTTGTACAGCACCATGGAATCAATGGAGGTATATAAGTAAATAATGTATTTTTCAGACTCTAAGATGCACCGGACCATAAGATGCACCTAGGTTTTAGAGGAGGAAAATAGAAAAAAAAATAAACCCATGTCATGCAATACTATTATGGGGTGTGGAGCTGCTGCTATAGAAGTAATATCCCCTATTTTGGTATATATGTCCTCATCCAGGCATACATGGCTCCTTATCCAGGTATATGTGGCCCTCCTTCCAGGTATACATGGCCCCCATCCACATCCTGGTAACCGTGGTCCCCATCCTGGTATACATGGTCCCAATCCCTATCCTGGCATACATGGCCACCATCCCCATCCTGATATACAAAGCTCTCATCCACCATCCTGGTATGCATGGCCCCCTTCCACTATCCTGGTAAACGTGGCCCCCATCCACCATCCTGGTATACATGGCCATCATCCCCATCCTGGTATACATGGCCACCATTCTGGGATACAAAGCCACCATCCACCATCCTGGTATACAAGGCCATCATCCCCATCCTGATATACAAGACATCGTCCCCATCCTGGTATACATGGCCCCCCCAGCCTGGTATATATGGAATCCATAATGCTTCGCACTTAAAAATATACTGTCACGGTGTGACGTGTGGGTGGTCGGTCAATGGACGGCACAGCTCACATACAATGGGGATGGTATAGATGAGAGGAAGGCCCTACCCATAGGAAATGATGAATGGTCACCACTTGAGCTCAAACCTGAACCTGACCCTGCACTCCCCTAATGCCCTATGTGGGTCCTTCATCCCGCTGCCATCAGGATACCTTGTCTCTAGCTGTCACCTAACTCTGCCCTGGCTAGTGCACTGGCCGGCGATGGGCACTAGCCACACCACTGCAGATATTAACACATGGAAGATAGTGACAACCATGAAAGGGACGAGGAAATAAACACAGCTTTCTCTGCTGCAAAGCACCACACAGCAGTATACAGGCATCAGGATAATAAACCCAGCAGAAGCACCACTGCACCCCGAGAGCTCCTCACTCAGGCTTTGTCACTGAAGATTGGTCTATCACCAACAGTCAGCTGATGCATCAGGTAACAATTTAAAGGCTGGTGGGAGTATTCACCACCTGCATCAGCTGACCCAACAGCACTGCCATAACATCAGATTGCAAGAGGGGGAAAGAAGCTGACATTAACCCCCGATAGTCTAAAAGGAAAAAAAGTTTTAAACTGAGTGGAAACAGAGCTGCCACAAATCCAAAAATAGATGGTGACAAATACACAATTCTACTTACCTTCCCTTTGCTTCCTCACAGCTGTGTCCTGTTCTGATGCTGGCAGCTGATATCAGCAAGTAACAGCGCATGATGTCACTGCCATGTGCCATCACACAGTGAGGTCAGCTTCTGAAATACTCACTGTGCTCCACGCCCAGAATTATGGGCATGTGGAGCAGTGAATATTATTTTTCTTTAACAGCAGGCACAGTGTTAGCCACAGTCGCCGGCTTCCTGCAGTGGCTGTGTGATAACGTATGCTCGCTATTAAAGAGAATAAATATTCACTGCTCTCCACTCTCATGTGAGCAGTAAATATTAATTCTCTTTAACAGTGGGCACATGTGATCGCACAGCAGTGCAGCTTACAGTGTGCCCATTATTAAAGAAAATTAATTTTCACTGCTCCACATGCCCCTAGTCCCACCCACCTCTCAGCTCCAGCTTCAGTGTACAGGGTTTGGAGGGACTATGGATGTGGGGACCAGTGATAATAATTCATTTTCTTTAACAGCAGGCACAGTGTTAGCTGAAGCCAGCAGATCCTGTTCCTGTGACCGGTTCATCCGCCGATACATCCGGACTATAAGACGCACCCCCTCCTTTCCTCCCAAATTATTGAAGAAAAAAGTGCATCTTAAAGTCCAAATAATATGGTAATAATAAAAATAATGGTTGAAGAAGAGCCGTCAGCGAACCGGATAACAACAAGAGATTTAGGGACATTGACACAATCATATACCGTATTCTTTGACCAGAGGTAGCCAGGGTCAAGTTAAGAAAGTCAGGCAGAGAAATTTGTCAGAAGAATAAACCAACAGTCCAGACTATATCACAGATCCTGTAAAAATAGCTATAAAATAATTGTGCACCATGACAAAAATAAAATGGATACTAACTTACTTAATCAAGTCTGTTAGGTAGAGGCAAGTAATGCAATTTAATAAATTCAACACTGTTGGATTTTACATTTTCTGTTCATAAGAGGTGATAAAAAACTGGACATACGTATGAGCATAAATAGGAATCTAGCCTTATTGAAGTCAATGCTTTTACAAAATAAAATTGAAGTGGTCATCAGTTTTTTTTGGCACTGTTTAGTTAGCATACAGCAATATGCAAATCTTTTAAGTAAATATCCAGAATTAGGAGGTTGCTTTTCTCCATAAAACAGCACCACACTCACTTGTCCATGGGTCATGTTTGGTATTGTACCTCAGCTTTAATGAAATGAATGAGGCTCAGAGGCAACAGCACGCGCAATATGTGGACAGGTGTGGTGCTGTACAGAACATCGCCTTGTTTCTCTAATGCTTGATGATCTCCGCATTTTATGATAATACTTAATTGTAACGATGTGGGCCATATAACTAGATTGATGAAATGTTTTTAAAATAATCTCGTGGCCCTTAGCAAACTAAACGAATAATTTGCATCTTCGCAATCAGATTTGTGCATGATGAAGTAACTTACAATTGCATTTCCATTTTCAAGTGGTGTCAGTTATCACTGTACATATATTAAAAAGGGTTTGGATACAGATGCATGACACGAAGCAACAAGGAAAAAGGGGGTACATTTCCGAAAACAGCCAAGTTATAACCATGTGATTATGTTTGCCCAATATGTTATTTTCTGTTTGCTATTAACCAAACAGTGCACAGTTTAGTGCTAAATATAATAATAGCTGGTATGACCTATTATGATAATATTCTACTCTTCAATATACAGTTAATGCACAGTCATATTTTCACGACAGATCCGCTCTGGAGTCTTTCAAATGTCTTGTTCTATTTACTGCAGATCTGACCAATACAATATGGCTGCACATACTGAAAACAGGTCACAAGAAAACAAGCTGAGCACTCTGCAAATATTTGAACAGCTATTTAAAGATCAAACTGAAATGTACTAAAGAGTTATCACGTTTACAATTCCTTCTCTTTTTGGGGTGGTCAGCTATAAACTTTAACATTTAGTTATAAGGGAGTCTACAGTAAAAGATGCATATACAAATACCTCAATTGACCCTAAAAGTTTTACAAAGATAGAAACAAGATTAAACTGTAAAATCAGGTAGCTAATTTTTTATGGACAAAGTGTAGTTGCATTGTACAAATATCATACTTATTTTAATAAATGTAGCTGGAATGTTACATAAGAAAAACACCATAAAATGTTACATTAAGCATATATATATACATTATCTGCAATATATTTCTGCCGGTCATCTCTTATAATGCCCTCAAAAATGTTGCACATTACTGATGTCAGGCTTACTGGATGGTAGTTGCCTGGATCCACCTTCTTATCTTTCCTAAATATTGGTACCACGTGAGACATCGTCCAATCCTGTGGCACCACCCCTGATACAAGAGAGTCTAAGAATATAAGAAACAGTGGTGTATCAATTACTGAGCTCAATTCCCTCAGTATTCATGGATGAATGACATCTGAGCCAGTGGATTTGTCAAAGTTTAAATTTTTTGATTTTTGTCTTGTTGAATGATTTCTGTAACAGACCGTTTATTGGTGAACACGGATGAAAAGTGCATGTTTAATATTTCAGCGTTTTATTTATCCTCTGTAATTATCATATTACAGTAATCTTTTAAGGGGCCAATACCAAAAGGGACAACAATTTTTTTTCTTTTTGGCATTGATGTACTTATAAAACACTAGATGGTGGCCCGATTCTAACGCATCGGGTATGCTAGAATATGATTTATGTATGTATATAGCAGCCGCATAGTATATAACACAGGCCACGTAGTATATAGGAGCCATGTAGTACATAGCAGACAAATACTACGTGGCCTGTGCTATATACTATGTGGCTGCTATATACATACATATTGTAGAATACCCGCTGCATTAATACAGGCCACGCAATATATAACAGTGGCCACGCAGTATATAACACAGCCACGTACTATATAACACAGCCCACGCAGTATATAGCAGCCACGCAGTATATAACACAGGTGACGTAGTATATAACACAGGCAACGCAGTATATAACACTTGCCACGTAATATATAGCACAGCCCACGCAGTATATAGCAGCCACGCAGTATATAACACAGGTGACGTAATATATAACACAGGCCACGCAGTATATAACACTTGCCACATAATATATAGCACAGCCCACGCAGTATATAGCAGCCAAGTAGTGTATAACACTGCCCACGCAGTATATAACAGTGGCCATGTAATATATAGCACAGCCCACGCAGTATATAGCAGCCACATAGTATATAACACTGCCCACGTAGTATATAACAGTGGCCACGTAATATATTGCACAGCCCACGGAGTATATCACACAGCCCACATAGTATATAACACTGCCTATGTAGTATATAGCAGCCACGCGGTATCTAACACAGCCCACGTAGTATGCAGCAGTGTGGGAACAATATTGTATCATACAATTATTAGGTTCTGTAGAAGGACGTAGATCTGGGGATTTATTATGATGGAATATAGGCTGAACTGGATGGACAAATGTCTTTTTTCGGCCTTACTAACTATGTTACTATGTTACTATGTTACTATGTAACCATATCCCGGTTAAAAAAATAATTAAAATAAAAAATAGTCATATACTCACCCCCTGGGATCCTCCACCAAAGCTCCAGAGATAAGCGCGCAGCTCTTGCCATCTTCTGTTCCCAGACCGCTAAGTCTTCTGGGTAATTTCGCAATGCATAGCCAGGAACGGAAGATGGCAGCAGGCGCGAGCGGCTCAGTGGACTACAGAGGGTGAAAATAGCAGGTTTTTTGCTTTTTTATTATTTTTAACATTACATTTTTTACTATTGATGCCGCATAGGCAGCATCAATAGTAAAAAGTTGGGGACACACAGGGTTAATAGCAGCGGTTACGTAGTGCGTTACCCATGGCATAACGCAGTCCATTACCGCCGGCATTAACCATGTGTGAGCGGTGACTGGAGAGGAGTATGCGGGCGCCGGGCACTGACTGCGGGAAGTAAGGAGCGGCCATTTTCTTCCGGACTGTGCCCGTCACTGATTGGTTGTGGCTGTTTTGCCTCGACCAATCAGCGACTTGGATTTCTATGACAGACAGAGGCCGTGCCAATGAATATCTGTGACAGAAAGACAGAAGGACGGAAAGACGGAAGTGACCCTAAGACAATTATATAGTAGATTTGGGGATTTATTTTAATGTCGTTGGCAATTTGCTTCTCTGTAGATAACTTTGCTCACTAAATTTCTTTTTTACATTTCTTATTTATGCTCCATAAGTGCTATTTCAGTATTCTTGGCTTGCAAGATTTGAATTCCCTTTGTTTTTGTCTTATTACCCCCTTCACGACCTTGCCCTTTTCCGTTTTTGCGTTCTTGTTTTTCGCTCCCCTCCTTCCCAGAGCCATAACTTTTTTATTTTTCCATCAATATGGCCATGTGAGGGCTTGTTTTTGTGGGACAAGTTGCACTTTTCAACAACATCATTAGTTTTAGCATGTCGTATACTAGAAAACAGGAAAAAAATTCCAAGTGCGGTGAAATTGCAAAACTGTCTAGCTATTATGATTCTCCAGTTCATTACGAGTTCATAGACACCAAACATGTCTAGATTTTTTTTTATCTAAGTGGTAAAAAAAAATTCCAAACTTTGCTAAAAAATTTTTTTTTGATACCCGTAGCGTCTCCGTTTTTTGTGATCTGGGGTCAGGTGAGGGTTTATTTTTTGCGTTCCGAGCTGGCGTTTTTAATGATACCATTTTGATGCAGATTTTAATGCAATGTCGCGGCGACCAAAAAAACGTAATTCTGGTGTTTTGAATTTTTTTATTGCTGTGCCATTTAGCAATCAGGTTAATCCTTTTTTATTGATAAATCGGGCGGTTCTGAAAGCGGCGATACCAAATATGTGTAGGTTTGATTTTTTTAATTGTTTTATTTTGAATGGGGCGAAAGGGGGCGATTTAAACTTTTATATTTTTTTATTTTTTCATATTTTTTAAAACTTTTTTTTAACTTTTGCCATGCTTCAATAGCCTCCATGGGAGGCTAGAAGCTGGAACAACTGGATCGGCTCAGCTACATAGCAGTGATCATCAGATCGCTGCTATGTAGCTGAATTGCAGGCAGGGTGGCGCTCACAGCAGGCCGGCATCAGTAACCATAGAGGTCTTAAGGACCTCTATGGTTACCATCTTGATGCATCACCGACCCCCGATCATGTGATGGGGTCGGCGATGCGATCATCTCTTTAATTAAAAAGTGCCTCTAAGTAATTGGTAATTAGGCTAATAGTTCTGTGCAGAAGACTGACTCAAACTGCATGTAACATTACCATATGATGATGATTTAGATGAGTGATATGCCATACATTTTGCAAGATCTTCTGCTTCTTCACCCACTAACATGCTTGTCATAGAAAAATGGGGCCAATTGCAGCCTTCATTTGGTAATGTTACTGACCAGAACCTGCCACCTAGGTAGCTACATTACTGATACAAAGAAAAGAACATTGTACCTACTGTGAAACAAGGAGGAGACTTGGTATTGAAGCTGCTTTTGCTGCATCTAGCACATGGTGTCTTAAATCTATGCAGAGTACAGTGCAATCTCAAGACTATCAAGCCATTCTGGAGCCAATTGTGCTGCTTAGTGTTAGAAACCTTGATCTAAGTTGCTGGTCATTGGTGATCCCATAGGAAATGAGTCAAAATACAGCTAAAAGCATCCAAGAATGGATAATAGCAAAGCATTGTATTATTCTAAAGTGGCCTTCAAGGAGCCCTGATCTAATTCCTATTGCATATCTGTGGAGCGAGCTGAAACCTGCAGTCACCCTTCACACTGAGATAGCAGGTGCTGTTTGCTCACTAGTAGGGTTGAGCGAAACGGGTCGCCATTTTCAGAAGTTGCCGACTTTTGGCAAAGTCGGGTTTCATGAAACCCGACCCGACCCCTGTGTGGGGTCGGCCATGAGGTCGGCGATCTTCTGAATCTGGTATCGGAATTCCGATCCCAAGTTCCGATATGTTTGCAATATCAGAAATCGGTATTGGAATCCATATTTAAGTGTAAAATAAAGAATTAAAATAAAAAATATTGCTATACTCACCCTCTGACGCGCCCTGGTACTAACTGGCAGCCTTCCTTCCATTGAATCAGCGCGTGAAGGGCCTTAGATGACGTTGCGGCTTGTGATTGGTCGCGCGACCGCCCATGTGACCGCTCGCGCGACCAATCACAAGCCGTGACGTCACCGAAGGTCCTTCAAGTGCTGATTCTTAGGAAGGAAGGTTGCCGGAAAGAAGCAGGGCGCGTCCAGGGGTGAGTATATACCTAATAGGAATATATTCACCCTCGGACGCGCCCTGTTTCTTTCCGGCAGCCTTCCTTCCTAAGAATCAGCGCTTGAAGGACCTTCGGTGACGTCGTGGCTTGTGATTGGTCGCGCGAGTGGTCACATGGGCGGTCGCGCAACCAATCACAAGCCGCGATGTCATCTAAGGCCCTTCACGCGCTGATTCCTTCGCTGCCGGTTAGTACCAGGGCGCGTCAGAGGGTGAGTATAGCAATATTTTTTATTTTAATTCTTTATTTTACACTTAAATATGGATCTCAGGGCCTGAAGGAGAGTTTCCGCTCCTTCAGACCCTGGGAACCATTGGAAACCCAATGCACTGCATTGGGTTTCGTGTTTCGGCCGACCCCGACCTTTTTATAGGATCGGCCGATTTCACTCGACCCGACTTTTGTAAAAGTCGGGTTTCGTGAAACCCGACCCGATCCTATAAAAGTAAAAATCGCTCAACCCTACTCACTAGGAGTATGCCAAACTAACTGTGGACAAGTGCAGAAGTCTCATTGAGAGTTACCGAAATTGTTTGTTGCATTTATTATCTCAAATGTTTGTGCAACAAAACATTAGGTAAAAGGATGCCATCATCTTTGTCCAGATCAGTTTCATTAGTTTTTTTTTATATTTCTGTTGAACCACAATTCAAAAGCAATGTCTGATTTCCATTAGTTGATATACAGTAAATTGAAATTGAAAATTATTTTTGTCAGTTCCAAGTAATTTCGGTGACTTTTGTGTGTTTTTCTTATTCTACCAGAAAAGTACCTAGTATTTAGCGAACATGCTAGACACTGCTTGAAACTTGATCGCGCATTGCGGGTGGCAAGCTCGATTTGCCGTCCTGCATGTTTTGCGGCTGTTAGACAGGCAATAACATGCCAAGATTGCTTGCTTTACACGGTAATGCCATAGCCATGTTGGCAACTGACATTTCTATGATTGGCCTGCTGCATCACGTCATCAGGTCTTATATAAGACCTGGTGCCACTATGCTTGGCACACTCTCCTCTGGAAGCAGTCCAGGGAGAGTCAACATAGGAAGGAGAGCTTAGATTAGAGAAGACTTATAGGCAATTCTTAATTGCTTTTGCAGTACTTGTATACTGCTGCTGCTCCATTAAAACAAAAGTCCTTTTCAGGGCTACACACTTTCATTTCTCTAATAAAACAGCTGTTACCGGCATTCAGTGTAGGGATAGTTGGTGGAGAAGGGATCATTTTGGATCAGATGCATATAGGCAGTGTTTATTGCCTTGCTGTCCTTCTATAGGAATATTGCTGCTGCAAACTAAAAACCGAAGTCGTTTTCAGGGGTACATTCTTTCTTTTCCCTATAAATATAACGTTTGCCGGCATTAACTGTATATCTAATTTAAAATGGGCAAGGCACGCGGTAAGGGATGGGGAAGTGGATGTACTGCTGATGATGCATGCAGAAGCCGAGGCTGTGGGCCAAGACTTCTTAACCCATTGGATGACAACAGCGGAAAATAAAGCCAATTCAAATGTTCCTTTTTTCTGGAGTATTCCCATGCATCCCTTCCTACCCAACAAAGGATATACTGTTAATTTTTTTTAATTTTCCTTGTCCTCCTTCTCCACCATATCAAAAGAGACAAAATGCTCTCTTTCCAAATTTTTAGAGGTTCATCAGATGGCCCTCATTCATGATTTTTACAGGGCCATCAGGATGCCCTCACTCATAATTTTTAGAGCGTCATTATGCGACCTTCATTCCAAATTTTTAGAGGGTCATCAGGGGGCCCTTACTCATAATTGTTACTGGGCCGTCATGTGGCCTCGCTCCAAATTTTTAGAGGGTTATCATGTGGCTCTCGCTCCCAATTTTACAGGGTCATTGGGCGGCTCTCACTCAACTAATTTTTAGAGGGTCATCAGGTGTACTGCACTCATAATTTTTAGAGGGTCATCATGCATCCCTCACTCAATATTTTATATGGTCATCTAGTGGCCCTCACTCATAATTTCTAGAGGGTCATCAGGTGACCCTCACTCATAATTTTTAGAGGGTCATTATGCTTCCCTCATTCCAAATTTTGTGAGGATCATCAGGCAGCCCTCACTCATAAATTTTAGAGGGTTATCATGCGGCCCTCATTCCAAATTTATAGAGGGCCATCAGGTGTCCATCACTCATAATTTTTAGAGGAATAACAGGTGGCCCTAATTCCTAATTTTTACAGGGCAAGCAGGTGGCCCTCTCTCATAATTTTTAGAGGGTCATCATGTGGCCGTATCTCAAAATGTTTATAGGATTATTAAGTTGCCTTCAGTCATAGTTTTTAGAGTGTAAACAGGAGGTACTCACTCTTAATTTTTATACGGTCCTCTGGATGTGTTTGAGGCCTTCCTCTGCAATTCTCTTGCAAATATTTATGTATATCCGCAAGAGTAAATGTTTTGGCGCCCTTGCACTCAGTAAGTAGGCTTTACCAGCCCAGAATTGCCATTCCTTAAAAGTGCAAAAAATGTTTTCTGAGGCCTTCATCTACGTGCCTTACAGAGTGTAATTCATTGCATCATTCTAATTTTTTTTCATCCCTTGTACTTAGTGCATAAGCTTTATGAGTCTAGGAGTCCCACTACTTAACAATTTTAACAGAATGTGATTGAAATCTTCCTTTAAGTCTAATACAGGGCGTATCAGAGTTTCTATTCCTTCTAATTTTGGGCAGCTCTTGCATTGTCTGCATTGGCTTTGTGAGTGTCACAATTTCTCCTTCATGAATTAAAAAGAATGTGTTTGACCATGTCACACACACCATATGCCCAAATAAGGTAGAAAAAAAGGTTAAAATTATATTTACAGGTGATCTCTGGTGGGTATAGTTATATTGCCCCCTCTAGTATGTCATCTACTGTAGTCATATGGAATGAGGAAATACAGTGAGAGATGGCCCAGCCATTAAGGGTGGAGGTTTTTCTTTTTTCACTTTTTAATTTTGCTTTATGTACAATTCATGAGACAAGTTAGAATGTTTCCTATTCCTAGCATTTTTCCTGTAAAATCCATTTTGTCTTCGGTTTCGTATGTTTTATTGTCAGCCCGTAATATTATAGTAATAGTCTGACAACATTTTTCCCAGCAGTGACCTGGGAGTCAGATATGCATCCAGGCTTCTTTCCTTTGCTTTTCCTATTCCATTTTAGTGCTGTTTCCCTCCATTTCAGTAATTTTCCTGCCTCCCCAGCCCTTCTATTATCATCTTCCAGAAAAATGCTTGAGTTTTCCATTAACGTCCATTACACTCTATACTCAAGTTGAGCCCATCCGAGCTTCCGACTTGCTCGATTCAAGTACTGAGTACTTGAACATTTTAGTGCTTGATCATCATTGAAAGGTACCAATTATTTTGTTTGTGTCTGTAGAAACAATTACAAATCATGAAAGAAATTGTCAACAAAGTTTACTTTGGTCAAATATTATTATTATCTGATCAAATAATTTACCAACGCAAATAGTTACACTGGTTAGTGGCTCTTTGCACTGCCTTACTTTGGCTCTTCAAACTGCACCTATATTTTTCCATGGCTGTGATACATTTTGAAATAAATATAACAATTTTTATTAAAATTTGAAGAAACTTTTAACATTAATTCATCTTGACATTTCATACCTGATTTTTGTGTAAGACAGCAACAAGGAAGAATGAAATCATAATCTATTCCAACATACACAGGTGAGGATATGAGCGACTCCTTCTTTAATACTTTATCACTCTGTGACATTTTAATTTCCCAGTGAGTATGATTAATATCGCAAAGAAATTATTTATCATAAACACTCATTCAAATGTTGCATCGTTCTCAGAATCATTGGACAAAATATTGTTACTCTGTGGATATTTTCTTCACTTTGATAAATTAACAACCTTTGATCATTTTTGCCTTATTTATTTACTGGCCTGACAGATACAATATGAAAACCTTGCAAGCCGTGCCCCTAAATTTCAAAGCGAGCTTGCTTTCATTGGGGAACAATTATAAATGATATGTCATCTAACTTATTAAATAGTTCCTGCGACTTCTTAAGCCATTTCAAATAAAAAAAATAAGCAATTGTACATGTATAAAATAATAAGGCTTAAATTAAGTCATTTCTATTGTGAATTACTTATTTATATAAGTTTGTTCTCAGCTGTAACTCAGTCTTAAAAAGTTATATTAGCTAAAAGGTACTATTACAATAATTCCAAAATCAGTCCACCTACCCCTGAGGAAGACACTTTGTGTTGATACGCGTTGGGTTCCACTGCCTCCATTGGATTGTACTTTGCGTGCATAGGGGCACCTATTTGTTGAGTGTTAAGTATATTGCAGCTGCTCTTTGACGCTTTACCTTTCTGGATGGTACCCATATTGGTTTGAACTTCTACATAGACTGATGTCATAATTCTTTGCTTGGTTGTGTGTATCATCTAAGGCATTGTGCATTCAATATTGTGTGCATATGGGCTATTTCTGTTCCCCTTTTTTTTCTTTACATCTGACTGCGCCTTGAATTCTCCCCTACTTTATTTGCTCTTTTATCCTGTTTGTGGCCAGTACAGCACATCAAAGGTTGTTTGGTTTGTGGTTCTTTTTGTAGCCATTTGGCTATTTTAAATGTTTTTAAAATTGTGTGTTTTTCATGTTTTATCTATCATGCTTTAATAAAATGTATCTTATTTTGGTGATCCCTGTTTCTGCATACCTTTTTTTCTTGCTTTTTTCACAATTTTTAGACAGATAATATTTTTTGATAGCTTTCTATTCCAATTTTTGGGAGGCAGAATGAGCAAAAACCAGCAATTCAGGATTTTTTTGGTGGGATTATTTCAGTCCGCGTGTGGTAAAATTGATAAGGCAGTTTTATTCTTCGGATCAGTACAATTACAGCAATCCCTCATTTATATTGTTTTTTATGTTTTGTCACTTTTACACAATAATAACTATGTTATAGAAAAAAATAATTATTTTGCATCAATTTATTCTAAGAGCTACAACTCTTGTGGCAGCTTGCTTTTTGCGTGGTAAGATGATGTTTTCAGTGGTACCATGTTTATATATGATCGTCTCTTTTATTGCATTTTATGCCACTTTTTGTTCAGCGGTGTGATGGTAAAGCATTGTTTTTTGCCATGTTTTTGCTAAAGGGGTAAACTAATGGGACAAATGAAAGTGGCACTCACCCAGAAATTGCTGAAAATAGATGTCCTTTATTCAGAGGAATGCGTGGACATACATACGATGGAGGAGCGGCTGGTAGTGGTTAGGGTGCGGGAGGGAGGTGAAGGACGACGGCCGTTTCGCGCTTGCGCGCTTCTACGGGTCCAGGACCCTGGACCCGTAGAAGCACGCAAGCGCGAAACGGCCGTCGTCCTTCACCTCCCTCCCGCACCCTAACCACTACCAGCCGCTGCTCCATCGTATGTATGTCCACGCATTCCTCTGAATAAAGGACATCTATTTTCAGCAATTTCTGGGTGAGTGCCACTTTCATTCGTTCTTCAGTGAATTTACAATAGTATACAGCTTTATGTGATGCACCTCCGATAATTGCCATGGCTGAATTGTGCCGGCTAGCGTTCTGAAATAAATCCAACGTGCTAGAAGATATTTTATAAGGACTAAATCCTAGTGCCTTCCGATCTCGATTTTGTTGCTTGGCATTAAACTAATGGGACAGTTTTATAGGTCGGGTCTTTCAGGAAGCGTCAATAGATACCAAATATGTGTACTTTTGTTTATATTTTTTTCATACAAATATTTACTTACGGGTACAATACTTTTTGTTTTTTAATATTATTATTATTATTATTTTGTTTTTTATATTTGCAATTATTTAATTTTTTTTAACTTTTTTACTTTGTTCCACTATGGGACTATCATTTGTTGCTGGCTGATATTTTTTGTTCAGCATGGGTATGCAGCAGCATCCCAATGCTATGCAAACTGTCAGCTATGCATTGACAGATAAAGTTGCTGATCATGCTCTGAGAATGATCTAGCAACTTTACTAGCTCTGGTGACCAGAATGTCATCTCATCATGATGACATTGGGTCACCATGGTAACGATTAGGACCCCACGATGGCACCGCGGGGTCTCTGATCCAAGGGCAGAGGGGCTGTCTGCCTGCTCCCAGAATGCTGCAATTGAGTTCAGTCACAGCATTTAGGGGGTTAAAGTGCAGGGAGTGATGCGAGACCGCTCCTGGCACTTAGTGCCGGGTATCAACTGTCAAAATCAGCTAACACCCAGCGACGATCATGCATGCACAGCATGTGTGCTCGTACGATCACGTGGATGTAATAATCCATGCCCCGTCAATGAGTACCAGGGCGCTGATACGTATTATTACAGACTACGTCAGAAAGGGGTTAATGAATCTGTTGAAAATCTTAGAAAAAGGTTTTGTTACTTTTAGGTTTGGTTTTGGTTTACCTACTAATCTAGATAAAAGTGAGGTAAGCTGGAATTGAGTATAATTTTTTCAGAAAGTGAGCACTATATTTCATCACTGGGGTGCAATATTTGTAAATATTTTTGACAAACACACAAGTGGATTTGCAGTGAGCTAGTTCCAAAATTACGGAAATACAAGGGTGTCTAGAATAAAAAAGAAGAATGTATCACTTCACAAAAAATCTAGTTTGAATCAAATTTTGAGGCACCACATGATGAGGAACTCTATAGCCTCCTTCTGTCAATCAATTAGTTCTACATATAATGATTGCTGTTGTCCTTGGTTGGGAGAGTGGTTTAACCCCTTTCTGTCATCCGATGTACTATTCTGTCCATGTGACCTGGGCCCTAATTCCCATGGACAGAATAGTACATTACATGCGATCAGTCACGCTCACAGGGGGGTGCAGCCAATTTCGGCCAGGTTTCAGCTGATTAGCACCGCTGACTGTTCCTGGCACTTTAACCATGGAACACTGTGATTAAATAAGATCGCAGGGTTCTGGTGGCATAGAGAAACATTGTGCAGGGAGAAGGCTCCCTGCATGCTTCCCTCAGACCCTCAGAACAAAGTGATGTGATCGCGTTGTTCTGAGGGTTTTCCTGCCTGCAGATCCCCGGATCCAAGATGGCCACGGGGTCCTTCCGGGTCCTGCTGGGGGGTGGCTTCTCAGTGCCTGCTGAGAACAGGACCCGAGAAGCCTCCTTCACTGCCTGTCAGATTGCTGATCTGACACAGTGCTGTGCAAAGTGTCAGATCAGTGACCTGACTTTATACAGTGATTTCACACCCTGGGACAATGTAAAAAAGTTTTAAAAAAATATTATACTGTGTAAAAATATTTATAAAAAAAATTCCTAAATAAATAAAAAAATAAATAAATATTGTTCCAATAAATATATTTCTTTATGTAAATAAAAAAAACAATAAAAGGACACATATTTAGTATCGCTGCATCCGTAACGACCCGACCTATAAAACTATCCCACTAGTTAATCCCTTCAGTGAACACTGCAAAAAAATAAAAACGAGACAAAAAACAATGCTTTATCATTATACCGTCGAACAAAAAGTGGAATAACACGCACTCAAAAAGACGAATAAATATAAACATGGTACTGCTGAAAACGGCATCTTGTCCCACAAAAAATGAGCTGCCATACAGTGTCATCAGCAAAAAAATAAAAATTATAGCTCTCAGAGTAAAGCGATGCAAAAACAATTATTTTTTTTATATAAAATAGTTTTCATTGTATAAAAGCGCCAAAACATAAAAAAGATATAAAGGAGGTATCGCTGTCATGGTACTGACTTGAAGAATAAAACTGCTTTATCAATTTTGCCACATGCAGAATGCTATAAACACCCCACCCAAAAGAAATTCATGAATTGCTGGTTTTGTTCATTCTGCCTCCCAAAAATCATAATAAAAAGTGATCAAAAAATGTAATGTGCCTGAAAATGGTACCAATAAAAATGTTAACTCGTCACTAGTGTTGAGCATTCCGATACCGCAAGTATCGGGTATCGGCCGATACTTGCGGTATCGGAATTCCAATACCGAGATCCAATACTTTTGTGATATCGGGTATCGGTATCGGATCAATAGGGATGTGTAAAATAAAGAATTAAAATAAAAAATATTGATATGCTTACCTCTCCGGCGGCCCCTGGGCATCATGCCGCTAACCGGGAGGCTTCTTTGTTTAAAATGCGCGCCTTTAGGACCTGGGAATGACGTCCCGGGTTCTGATTGGTCGCGTGCTGCCCATGTGACCGGCGCGCGACCAATCAGAAGCCGTGACGTCATTCACAGGTCCTCAATTCCTAGAATTAGGAGTTTTTGTGAATGAGAATGACGTCGCGGCTTCTGATTGGTCGCGTGCTGGTCACATGGGCGGCACGCGACCAATCAGAAGCCGCGACGTCATTCCCAGGTCCTAAAGGCGCGCATTTTAAACAAAGAAGCCTCCCGGTTAGCAGCATGATGTCCAGGGGCCGCCGGAGAGGTGAGCATATCAATATTTTTTATTTTAATTCTTTATTTTACACATCCCTATGGATCCCAGGGCCTGAAGGAGAGTTTCCTCTCCTTCAGACCCTGGGAACCATGAGAATACCTTCCGATACTTGGTGTCCCATTGACTTGTATTGGTATCGGATATCGGTATCGGCGATATCCGATATTTTTCGGGTATCGGCCGATACTATCCGATACCGATACTTTCAAGTATCCGATGGTATCGCTCAACACTACTCGTCACACAAAAAACAAGACCTCACATGACTTTGTGGACCAAAATATGGAAAAATTATAGCTCTCAAAATGTGGTGATGCAAAAACTATTTTTTCAATATAAAGCGTATTTTAGCATGTGACAGCTGCCAAACATAAAAACCCGATATAAAAACTGGCTATAAACAATAAATCAACCCCCCTTAATCACTACCTTATTTAGGTAAAAATAATAAAATAAAAAAATTTATTTATTTCCATTTTCCAATTAGTGTTAGGGTTAGTGTTGGGGCTAAAGTTAGGGTTAGGGTTGGTGCTAATGTTAGGAATAGGCTTGGGGCTAAAGATAGGGTTAGGGTTGTGGCTAAAGTTAGGGTTTGGATTAGGATGAGGGTTGGGATTAAGGATAGGTTTGGGATTAGGGTTAGGGGTGTGTTAGAGTTAGGTTTGTGGTTAGGGTTATGATTAGGGCTGGGATTAAGGATAGGGGTTTAGTGTTGGAGTTAAAATTGGGGGGGCTACCACTGTTTAGGCACATCAGGGGCTCTCTAAATGTGACATGGCGTCCGATCTCAATTACAGCCAATTCTGCGCTGAAAAAGGCAAACAGTGCTCCTTTCCTTCCGAGCTCTGCTCTGCGCCCAAACAGTGATTTACCCCCACATATTAGGGTATCAGCATACTCAGGACAAATTGGACAACAACTTTTTGGGTCCAATTTCTCCTGCTACCCTTGGGAAAATAAAAAATTTGGGGCGAAAAGATCATTTTTGTGAAAAAATATGATTTTTTATTTTTATGACTCTACGTTATAAACTTCTGTGAAGCACTTGGGGGTTCAAAGTGCTCCCCACACATATAGATAAGTTCTGCAGGGGTCTAGTTTCCAAAATGGGGTCACTTGTGGGGGGTTTCTACTGTTTATGCACATCATGGGCTCTCCAAACGCGACATGGCGTCCAATCTCAATTCCAGCCAATTTTAGTTTGAAAAAGTCAAACAGCGCTCCTTCCCTTCCAAGCTCTGCCATGTACCCAAGCAGTGGTTCCCCCTATCATATAGACCCCTCAAAGTTATTTAAATGTGATGTGGCCCCTAAAACAAATGGTGTTGAAAAAATGAGAAATCGCTGTTCAACTTTTAACCCTTATAACTCCCTAACAAAAACAAATTGATTCCAAAATTGTGCTGATGTAAAGTAGACATGTGGGAAATGTTACCTATCAAGTATATTGTGTGACATATCTATGCAATTTAAGGGCATGAAAATTCAAAGTTGGAAAATTGCTAATTTTTTTTCACAAATAAGTCATATCAAAGAAGTTTTACCACTGTTATGAAGTACAATATGTCTCAAAAAAACAATGTCAGAATCACTGGATCTGTTGAAGCGTTCCAGAGTTATAACCTCATAAATGGATAGTGGTCAGAATTGAAAAATTGGCCCGGGCATTAACCACCATCGGGAGTAAGGGCCCCTGCTGCTTCTGTAGACTGCAAGAGTGATTCCACATAAGTAAGTGTTTGAATAGTGTGTAAATGCTGTGTACATTATATGTGGTTTTCCGAGTACAAATGAGTGTATGTGGATATGTATATTTATTAGTGATGATTGAACACTTTGAATTTGAATAGTGCCAATGTGATTTCTCCTGATGGAGAAGTTTTGAACCTCAAAATGTGCTGACAAATAAATCGCATTTCTGGATCCCAATTACCTCTGATCCTTGATCCACTGGTGGTGCAGAATTAACCCTTTATTTCTATTTTTTGTTCATGCCGATTTAAGGGTCTGCAGCAGTCTTAAGCTTATAGGTGGTGGTGGTCACACAATCACACTAGGTGGGTACCATTGCTTTTGGTATCCCCAGTGTTATTTGGATAAAACCCTACTGTGCTTAATGTTATTTCAGTGTTATTCACCTCAAGTTTTGAAAAAACTAACAGGGTGACATATCTTAGTAGTATATTCTACTTGTTTTAATGTGTTTAAGTGGTTTCAGCAAGTTGGAATTGAGATGCAAAAGAAATAGAGATGATCAAAGTTCTGTTATAGGACAATGTGTGTAAGTCACAATGCTCCTTACAGACTGGGGCATAATGCAGGAAAGAGGCTTCACAATTCCTTCTTCAGCTGAAAGCATCATTAGTAGTGATGAGCGAATATACTCATTACTAGAGATTTCTTGAGCACGCTCAGGGTCCTCCGAGTATTTTTTAGTACTCGGAGATATAGTTTTTCTTGCTGCAGCTGAATGATTTACATCTGTTAGCCAGCAAGTACATGTGGGGGTTACCTGGTTGCTAGGGAATGCCCACATGTACTTATGCTGGCTAACAGATGTAAATCGTTGAGCTGCGGCAAGAAAAACTAAATCTCCTAGTACTAAAAAGATACTTGGAGGACTCGAGTAACGAGTATATTTGCTCATCACTAGTCATTAGTCAATTAGAGGCCTACAGCTGATGTTGAAGTGCCCATCGACAGCTGTGCATTGCATCACTGCGATGCACTGTTTTGCCCTTTTGCACCTAGAATGGCAGAGGAAGAAGACATTGCACATCTTGGGAACAGGAATAGGGCAGAAGAATCTTTTTATTTTGAAATGTTTTAGAGAAGCATACCAGACCATGGGACATTTTTTAAAGAAAGGAGACAGTGTGGGGAACATTACCAGAGACACATTTTGGCAGATTTATCACTTTTTTTTTGCGTTTTTGGTGCCGATTGTACCTGCGGTTTTACACCTGCAGATTCCTATTATGGAGCAGGTGTAAACTGCTGCGGAATCCGCACAAAGAATTGACATGCTGCGGAATAAGCAACGCAGCGTTTCCGAACTTTTTTTTCCGCAGCATGTGCACTGCTGATTTTGTTTTCCAAAACTGCTGTGAAACTGCAGCGGCCAATCCACTGCAGATCCACAGCAAAATCCATAGCGTGTGCACATACCATTATAGTGTGAACAAAGCACTATTGGTGGAGGTTTTCCTTTTTCTCTCCTTTCTCTAGAGAGTTAATGATGTATTGTGACACTTAAATTGAAGGTGTTAAACTATAAACATGTGAAAATTTTGCAAATGCTGATTTGGAAGTATGGGTAAATCCTGCATGTGTTAACCCTTTCTCTCTTTTTCTTTGAAATTTAGTGGAAAACCCTTTGAGATCTTACTAACTTTGATGTATATAATTGCGATAATTATCCTGTAAGAGAAAAGGAATTTAGTACATCTGAAAATGAACCATCATAACAATAAAGACGAATAAGAGCCAGAAAGAAATGTTATGTGATTTATTATGTCATCCGAAAAAAATATGTATTTGTATTTTTCATGGAATGTATTTAACATTGATTCTATGTTGTAGAGCAAAATATAGCGGTGATGCAGATTAGTATCATAGTGTTTCTAGGTATAATGTTATTTTGTAACAAATAAATTAATAGATTTAAATCTTTTGTAGCCATGCTTGGGAAATTCTAAAATATGTTAAGCTGCAGAGGTCTTCCACCTGTGATTTAATTGATTTGTTGCAATCAGGAAATTGGTGTGTGCATATGTTCAGATTGTTTTTAAATTTTGTAATTTCACTTGGATAGTATCTTGACAAAGAGATCATGTCGCTCGAAATGTGTCAAAGGTTGCCTGTACTTTCTTTTTTTGTGAACACACAATTTTAATCTTTGCTTCATGTACCTTGGAAAATAAAATGCACTTTTTTTGACTTCATCTATGAGCTGGATTTTTCTGCTTTCTTCATTAGACGTTGCACCCTGCCCGGGTGCTATCCATTCTCCAGAAATGTGGAAATGCAGGTGGTGAGCTGGATTTTTTTCTGTGATTCTAGTTGGATGTACTGCCCCCTCCAACCAATGTCACAACTCCTCGAATGCCAATTTAATCACCAAAAGCTCCCTATTACCCAAGTCATAACTTCTTTCAGCCGAGGAAAATATTTTGGAAAAGAAGGCGCAGGGACACCATTTACCAGGGGATAGACCCTGAGACAACACAGCCCCAACCCTCACCTCTGAGGCTTCAACTTCTATGATAAAAGGCTGAGAAACATCCAGTTGACTGAGTATAGGTGCAGTGTCAAAACAACTGTTTATGGAGGAAAAAGCCTGCTAAGCAGCATGCAACCATTTAGAAAAATCAGCCCACTTCCATGTAATATTAGTAAGGAGTTTCGCCATTTCTGAATAATTTTGAATAAACTTCTGGTAAAAAGTAGTAAAACCCAGAAAATGCTGTAATATCTTCAGATTCTCGGAATGGTCCCAGTCGAGTACAGCCCGAACCTTTTCCAGATCCATCCAAAAACCTGAAGATGACAACAAGTATCCCAAAACTGCACCTCTTGAAAAGTGAAAACACATTTCTCTGGTTTTGCATAAAGCTTGTTATCCCTTAATATCTGAAACACCTGTCTCACATGCCTCTAATGTGTCTCTAAATCAGGTTAATAAATCAAAATATCATCCAAATAGACTATCACAAACCTGCCCACCAATGATGGAAAATATCATTATTGAAATGCTGGAACACTGCTGGTACATTGGTCAGATCTAAAGGCATAACTAGAGTCCCTCAAGGGTAATGAATGCCGTTTTCCATTCATCCCCTTCCCTGATTCTAACCAGGTTATAGGCCTCATAAATCCAATTTGGAGAAAACCTTAGCTTCCACCACCTGGTTAAATAAATCTGGAATTAGAGGAAGAGGATAGGGATCTCAGATAGTAATTAGATTCAATTCCCAGAACTCTAAACAGGGACGAAGACCGCCATCTTTCTTTTTCACAAAAAACAACCATGCCACCACGGGCGAAGATGAAGGTCTGATATGTCTCTCCTCAGGACTCTCAGCATTACAATCTTTCATAGCATGCGGATGATTGCGGATGAGTGTGTCAAAAAATGCATTACTGTCTATAGGACGCATTGGTACACAAGGACATGCGTGCGCATGCATTCAATACGCATGCATAATTCAGACTGAACATGTCCAGTAACTGGTTTCAGCCACTCCTAAAACAAAGGGGTATAAAAGGGGGTGAGAACACAGCAATTTCATTACTCTGAAGACTCTGGATGCAAGCACAAGACTTTGGATGTAAGTATAGAAGCTTTCAAAATGTCTGTCTTTGCAGTCTGTACTGCCTTCCTGGTGCTGCCTTACTGGTGCTGCCTTCCTGGTGCTGCCATCCTAGTTCTGCATTTCTGATACTGCCTTCCTAGTTCTGCCTTCCTGGTGCTGCCGTCCTGTTCTGCCTTCCTGGTGCTGTCTGACTACTGTGCTGTTGGACTGCTGCCTGTAATGTAAGTATTGGTGTCCATTGTGGTTTTTTTTGTTGTTGTTTCTTTTGGCTACATTGTGTTTGGCTCTTAACAAGTTAAATTCTTCTTATCTGTTCTTTTCTCTAGTGTTTCACTTGACTGCTGTCTGCTCTTACAACATGTCCTCCACTGAAGCTCCGAAAGTGGACATGACACAGAATATGTAATCACATTTGATTTACTTCTTGGTATGTATTGTCTGGTAATACTATACATGTGGTAAATTATGTATTTTCTTTACAGGTACCTTCCAGTGCGGAAGAGCAGGAGCAGTCAAGTGGAAATGTTTCTTCCCAGGGTCGTCGGCTTCAAGTTGCTGAGGAGAAAAGACAGGGTTTAAGTAGCCTTTACCAGAGTTGTAATTGAATTTGTTTTCAGTTTTACTTAAATAGTTTTTTTGTATTTCATCTATAGGTTCCACAACGTGAGGAAGGACAATGTGACAAAGATAAAGACCTAATTATTCAAGCTGTGCAAGAGCGAGCAGCGTTGCGGGACCCCCGTGATCGGAATCATTCTGACTCAGCCTTGATCCGACGACTCTGGGAAGAAGTGACAACATCGCTGCAGGCTGATTGGGTCTGTGCCATGCCACATGCCAGAAAGGATTTTTGTAAGTATTGCAATGTTGTCTGATGCAATAGGTAGTCTGCAACCATTCAACAAATCAGAAGGTAAATAAATTAAAATATAACCTTTAATAATAATGTTTAAAAGAGGCCATCAGGCTTAGGCACTAAATATTAGACATATATACATACAATAACATACACCAGCAATATCGTGATTTATTGTGTGGAACAGTAAATACTGTGTCCTCATACACAATACAGTAAAAAAACGGCAAATTATCAGATAAATAGATAGGAACAATCTCTGTGATGATGTTCAAAAATTGTAACCAGATCAAGTCCCTTTGCTGTTCAAATAAAGTGGAGGATCCTTTTTGGAAGTAAGAAGGGGACCCAAATTCATTGCCACACCATCAAAAGAACCTAATTGCCCCCCCCCCCCACACTTTCTTCCAAATAGGATCCTCCACTTTATTATTTTAACAGCAGAGGAACTTGATGTCGTTCCAATTTATGAACATCATAAATTGGGCTTACTGAATAATACATCTGAATAATACATCTGGCATAATTAAAAATAATAAAAAATAAGCATGGTGTCGTCAAAAGTTGTATTACAGGTTCTATGGATATTCTTGAAAAAATGTGACAGAGAGAATCGTCTGATGATTACACTTGTGTTAGCTGTGATGGTATATCTTTATATACCTCAATATAGCAACACGTTTGATATATTGATGATATGTTCCTTATATGGAAGGGTGAGGTTTCTGCCATATCTCACTTCATCACATGCATTAATTCTAATTCAAATAATGTTGAATTAAAATATTTATATTATTCCTCCATTTATTTTTTGGATTTGCAGCTTTCAGATGTTTCAGGACAAATTATTTCCACCTCCATGTATCGCAAACCTTTGGCTGGCAATATTATCCTGCATGTTGCAAGTAGCCACCCAAAGCATGTTGAATGTGCCATAAAAGTAGGTAAATTCACTAGAATTATGAGAAATTGCAGTGACCCCTCCAATGCCGCACGAGAAATTGACAACTCATGCGCAAAACTATATGATCAGGGTTATCACTGACGTATGTTGAACAGAGGGTGATCTAATGCACAGACAAAAAAATTAGCAGATCTAATTGATTATAATAGATCATAAATTAAAAAAAAACTAAATCTAAACCTTTTAAACCAATTGTGACTTTGCAGTGCATTTCTCAGTTTACATCTGTAAAAGATATCATCAATAAATAACGGCCTGTCTTGTTTGAAGATGATGAAACATCATTTCACCAAGTTTTTTTTTCTAGCATTCCCACTAATAATAAAAGTGGCTTAAATACAACAGCCTTTATAAATGTGGGGCCAATACATTTAAAACTTGCAAATATGCACTACAATGCACCAAATTTTCAAATGCAAATAATTCCTGTTTTTATAATATCAAACAGTACAACAACTGAAATTCTGAGAATGTAGTATACGGATTAGGTGCACTTAACTTTAGAAACTTTTTATTGGTTGCACTGTGTGCAAAATGAAAGTTCGTATTAATGAACATCTCGATAAGATTAAAAATGTAAATAAACAATTCTAGAAGCCACATTTCTTCTGTTAGTAAAGACTTTATTCATAGCCTTCAGCGGTAGGTTTCATATTTTCAAGCTTTTGGCACTGAAAGAGCTAACGAGGTGGCAAGAAGAGGTGATATGAGAAGACGCTTAAAAAGTAGGGAAACTTTTTGTATTGTTAACCTGGGCTCAAGATTTCCAGATGGGCTTAATCTAAGTAGAGAAACTATGCATCATTATTAACATGTATGCTTGGTTGTTTTTATATATTGTTTATGATTTCATAATTATTCCATCTTATCACGAGACCCTAATTCCCTCTCCCATAAGTGAGCAGGGATGCTTTGGGGCTGTTGGGAAAATTTTCCCAACATGTTTTGGCAAAGAACACCAGTTAGCATTTAAAACACGTAGCTTTTTTCTTTTTTTCCGCCATGATGCTATTGTAATTGATTCTAAAATGTTCAATTAAAGTGGAATTTTTAACTAGGAGCTAGAACAATATGATTTTGCATTACATTACTTCATGGCTAGTCAAATCGTGGTTCCGTACTCACTGAACTTTATTCATTTTCAAGCGGTGAACTGGCAAACCATTTTTCTTGTTTTATATAAATGAATATATGCAAGTAACAAAAATAAAGTAAAACTATAACTAATAGGTTTTCTCCAAACTTTTGCATCTGTTAACATTTTTGTCTGCAGTGACATTTTATATCTATGTGCCTAGAATAGATGCACAAACTCGACATCTCTGATATTTGCACCCACACTGGGTTATCTCTTCCGTTTCCTACTGCTAAGTTAATGTATTGTGACTTTACTATACATTTTGTTGTATCTCATTGGATTCTTTTTATATATTTTCATTCCTAGAGTCATAAAAATAGCTTGAAACTGTATTTTGAACGACATTTTCACAACTTATTACAGCACCCTATTGAGTAATACAGTTCATTTCCATTTTCTACATTTGAGGACCAGACAGTAATGCAATTTGAATATTATCTCATTAATTTAATATTATTCTGATAACCTACACCATACAGGGTGAGGTTTCTGTTAATACATTAACAATTTAGCAATACAAAAACTTTTAATATCTGATTGTATTATACATTGATAATTTTCCTATTTTTTTACTGATTTAATGTATTAAAATTAAATTATTGTATAATATATATATGTATTTATATATATATATATATATATATATATATATATATATATATTTTTTTTTAGCAAAATGATGTTAGAGGCAACCATTTTTTTATCTGATAAAGTCCATCAATAAAAGCAACAAGATTCAAACTTTTGAGCAGCAGTAGTCACAAATGATGGATTGATAAAATATGCTGTAAGGCTACAAATATGGTTTTGTTACGCATGCAAAACCCTTTAAACAATTGCATCTAAGGATTTCTACATCTGCTGCTTATACGTGATGCAAATCTTCTGGCAGCAGTGCTTTAAGGGGTAAATACATTTGTATTTTAGCATCTCGATGGAACATATTTCCTGTCAGAAAAATTTCAAATGAAATCACGAAATAAGAAAGACCAGAAAATAAAAATTCTTAAATATAGAGGCATATGGAGAAATACGATGCCGCTGCATAGGGGGAATCTCGAGCCATGTCCGCTGCGGTCTCCCATTCTGCATTAGTGGCAGTGGAGCCTGCTCAGCGGAGACATCGGTCCCAGCGTCTCGCTCAGCCTGATACTGTGCAAAGGGTTACTGCAGCCTTTCCAGGCTCTGCTTTTGTAGCCAGCACTGGTCAGCAGCGAGCAGGCTTTTCTGGGACTAAGTCCTGCTTTGCACACACTGAGCATGCCCACAGGATGACCTCTCATTGGAGGTCAGGGGTCACAAGCTCAGGTCCTGTAGCAGCTCCAATTGGACTACTAGGAAGGTCCTTGTCTGCTGCAGCTATATAAGGTTCGCATGGCTGCACGGCCATGCGCTAGTATCAACCTATGTTATGAGCTTTGCTACTTGGTGGTCATGTCTGCATGTGGTCAGGGTTGGCTGAAATAAGCCCCTAGAAAACCAACACCTCCGGTGAGGAGTTGTTTGTGTGCTATGCTGTCTGCATGACCACTCGTTGCTTTGCTCAGTTAGGTAGCTGTGATCCTCTGTGAGGTTAACAGGGCACAGCATTTTCATATCTTTGCAATTCTGTGAAGTTAACAGAGTTCGCTTATTCCACCATATAGTGCCGCCAATTACTTTGCAGCAGATATCTCTGCACGGTGGACCTCAGGCTGCGAATGCACCTTGTTGTCTCCTTCCTATACTCGATGCGTTCTGCTAGCCCATAACATACGATGGGTCCAAATAAATTGTTGACATATTGTACAAATAGAAACTTTGTTGACACTTATTTATATTCCTTTGAAGAACAGTACAAACACCATTCACTTCAATGCCAACAAAAAATTTGAGTCAAGTCAAAATTAAAATTAAAACTCTAATGACACATGCAGAAGACTGTAAAATTAATTGTTTTGATGGATAGCACTCCTACTCATGTTATTCTATGGCGCTATACAAATGTGCTGTTTTTCCTCAAATTTGCAGCACGCAAGACTGGCAATGAATTATTGGATCACACTTGGCCATTTATGTCTATGTGTAAGTGGAATAATTTGGACTACACTTGGATGACATCCAGATGGGGTCTAATTTTCACATGCACACAAAATGGAAAAATTGAGAATTTAAAAAAAAATTATTTTCCACATTTGGTAAAATCGAATAGCACTCCAATCAAACTCTGTCCAAATTCTACTCAGAGTGTAATCAGAGTGTGTTACGACTGGCGGAACGCACCAAGAAAGATGTAATAGATGCGTTCGCAGTCCGCGGTCCACCGTGCAGGTGAAAACCTGCTGCTAGTAAATGGCAGCGTAATATGGCGGTGGAAGCGAACCCGGTAAAGCCACAGGTCCGCAATACCGCACTAAAGAGTGCAAGCAAGGAGTCAGCGAACACAACCCCAAGACTCAGGATTGAAGTCCGATTAGACCACTTGCTGACACAACACCGCAACTGGGTGTGTTAGGTAACTATTATAATTAGAGCACCGAAGTGCGAACTGTGCCGTGCTGGCAAACACCACTAAGCACCCAGACGTGGGTCAGGAAGCACACTTCTGGCGTGTGGCGCCGCACTGGCGGACACAACAATAGACGCTGATACGTGTGTGACACGTTGAGTGGTTAGTCGGGTGCTAGATATCAGCCATACTCCATACGCGAACAGTCATACAATAGGGTAGGGGTATTTAATGAACGACTTGCACTCACAACAAACACACGTATACAAATGTACACTAGCGCATGGCCGTGCGGTCATGCGAAGCTTATATAGCTGTAGTACTTTCGGGACCTTCCAATAAAGGACCAATGGGCAGCTGCCACAGAAGTTAGCCCTTTCAGGACCTGCCAGGAGGACCAATGGGAACAACCGCAGGATCTGAGCATGTGACCCCTGATCTCCAATGGGAGATCTCACCCTGGGCATGCTTAGAAGGGAAAAAGGAGGACTTAGTCCCAAAAGCGTCTGCTCGCTGCTGCCCAGCACTGGCTTTAATGGCAAAAGCGGGAGAAGCAACAGCAAGCCTAAGCACAGAGTGAGACTGAGCCAGACGCAAGGACCGACGTCTCCGCTGAGCAGGTTTAGCTGCGGCAGGAAAGAATGGGAGACCGCAGCAGAAGCGGCCCGAGATTCCCCCTGTGCAGAAGCGAGAACTCGACCCCTAACATTACCCCCCCTCCTAGGGCCCCCCCCTTGGGCCTCGCTACGTTCGAAGGCAGCAATGAGCTGCGGAGCCCGAATGTGCTCAGCAGGCTCCCAGGATCTATCCTCAGGGCCGTAACCCCTCCAGTCCACCAAATAAAATTTTTTGCCACGAACCACCTTGTACCCCAAGATAGCGTTCACCTCGTAATCATCCGTAGACGAACCCGACGTCCCAGTAGATGACTCAGAAAACCGGGACATGTACACGGGCTTAAGGAGGGACACATGAAAGATGTCGGTGATACCTAGGCGTGGAGGAAGGGCTAGACGGTAAACCACAGGATTAACCTGTTCGAGGACCTTAAAAGGACCTAAGTAGCGAGGTGCAAACTTGGTAGACTCAACTCGCAGCCTGATGTTACGGGCGGAGAGCCACACTAAGTCGCCAGGAGCAAAGGTTGGAGCGGGGCGCCGATGTGCGTCGGCGGAGGACCTCATTCTCTCCTTGGAAGCCCGAATGGCATCCTGAGTGTGATCCCAAATGTCCCGTGCCTCCACAGCCCAGTCTGCCACCCTGGAATCGGCGGAAGACACAGGCATGGGCACAGGTACCAGCGGATGCTGACCATAGTTAAGGAGGAATGGGGTCTGTCCAGTGGAATCAGCTACAGCATTGTTAAGAGCAAACTCCGCCCACGGTAGCAAAGATGCCCAGTCATCTTGCCTAGCAGAGACAAAATGTCGCAGATATGTGACCAAGGTCTGGTTGGCTCTCTCCACCAACCCATTCGTCTCGGGATGATATGCCGAAGAGAGATTTAACTCAATACTGAGAAGATGACAAAGCTCTCTCCAGAACCGAGACGCAAACTGGGGACCCCGGTCACTGACAATTTTGTCTGGCATACCGTGAAGGCGGAAGATGTGTTTAATAAACAACGCTGCCAAGGCCCGTGCAGAAGGTAGCCGAGGAAGCGGCACCAAATGCACCATTTTTGAAAAATGGTCGGTGATTACCCAAATGATGGTACAGCCACGAGACTTGGGCAAACCCACCACAAAGTCCATCCCGACCATCTCCCAGGGCCTGTCTGCCACCGGCAGAGGGATTAACAAACCAGCTGGCCGTTGACGGAGAGACTTATTTTTGGCACAAGAGACACATGCTCGAACGTAGTCTCCGACGTCACGAACCATATGTGGCCACCAGTACATTCTCGCCAGCAACTCAGGTGTCCTCTTTGCCCCAAAGTGTCCACCCACTCTGGACGAATGAGCCCAAGAGAGAACCTCCGGTCGCAAATTGATGGGAACAAAAGTCTTACCCAGAGGCACAGACTCTAGCGAAACTGGAGCTACGGTTCTCAGACTCTCCGAAGGGACAATAAGCCGAGGCTCCTCCTCCTCCTCCTCAGTTGACACAAGGGAGCGAGAGAGAGCGTCAGCACGAATATTCTTCTCTCCGGCGAGATAATGTAGAGTGAAGTGGAATCGGGAGAAAAACAAGGACCATCTGGCCTGACGAGAATTCAGCCGCTGGGCTGTACGCAAATAGACCAAATTTTTGTGGTCCGTGAAGACTTGGAATGGAAGCCGAGCACCCTCCAAAAGATGTCTCCACTCCGAAAAGGCCAACTTCATTGCTAGCAACTCCCTATCCTCGATGGAGTAATTTCTCTCCGCTGGTGTGAAGGTCTTTGAGAAGAAGAAGCATGGATGCTTCCGACCTTGAGCATCCTTCTGATAGAGAACTGCTCCAGCACCAACGGATGAGGCATCCACCTCCATAAGGAATGGCTTATCCACATCGGGACGATGTAAGATGGGAGCGCTAGCAAAATGGGACTTTATAGAAGGGAAGGCCTTGGAGACCTCTTCCGACCACAATTTGGGATTCGCTCCCTTCTTGGTGAGGGATACCAAGGGAGCTACCAAAGTGGAGAAGTGGGGGATGAACTGGCGATAGTAATTTATGAACCCCATAAAGCGCTGCACCGCTTTAAGAGAATGGGGTTCTTGCCAGTCCATCACAGCCTGTAGTTTGGCAGGATCCATAGCCAATCCCTGGGCCGAGATGATATAGCCCAGGAAAGGTAAAGACTCCTGCCCAAACACACACTTCTCCAACTTTGCATAAAGTGAATTCGCCCGTAAGAGTTCGAAGACTCTGCCAACATCTCTCCGGTGGGAGTCAATATCTGGAGAGAAGATGAGAATATCATCCAGATAGACTACAACCGAGGTGCAAAGCATATCCCGGAAGATATCGTTGACAAAGTCCTGAAAAACGGCTGGGGCATTACAGAGCCCGGAGGGCATCACCAGGTACTCATAGTGCCCATCCCTGGTATTGAAAGCCGTTTTCCATTCGTCTCCCTCACGGATGCGAATCAGGTTGTAGGCACCCCGCAGATCTAGTTTGGTGAATATCTTAGCTCCCCTTAGCCTGTCAAAGAGCTCCGATATCAGGGGCAATGGGTACTTATTTTTAATGGTGATAGCATTGAGACCCCTGTAATCGATGCAAGGACGTAATTCCCCGTTCTTCTTCTGTACGAAGAAGAATCCCGCCCTTGCAGGAGACACTGACTTCCTAATGAACCCTCTTGCCAAATTCTCCTGGATGTATTGAGACATCGCCTCCGTCTCAGGGAGAGAGAGGGGATATACCCTTCCCCGAGGAGGTTCAGCTCCAGGCAAGAGGTCAATAGGACAGTCATAGGGGCGATGAGGCGGTAGAGTCTCTGCTGCCTTTTTAGAGAATACATCTGCATAGCACCAATAGCACCTTGGAAGAGATGAAAGGTCTGTGGGTACCTCGGTAGTAGAGACTTGTACACACTCACTCATATACCTGCCCATACAAGACTTACTCCAACCCAATATTCTCCCTGAGGACCACTCAATATGTGGGGAGTGGTAACGGAGCCAGGGTATTCCCAGTAAAATCTCATCCATTCCCTCGGGAAGGACTAGAAGGGAAATAATCTCCTGGTGTGAAGGGGACATGGACAACGAGAATGGAACAGTCTGGTGTGTGATTTGTTGTAGAAGTGTCGACCCATTCACAACTCTAACAGTTACAGGTTTGGCGAGCATAACAAGTGGTACAGCGTGGCGCAGAGCAAACGCAGAGGACATGAAATTTCCCTCTGCTCCTGAGTCCACACAAAGCTCGACTGTTAGAGTGGATGAGTCAAACAGGATTGTCCCTTTAAAGGACAGTTTGGAGGAAAAAGCCGCTGTGTCTAGTGAACCTCCCCCTAAGGTTACTAGACGCGATCGTTTTTCCGACCGCCGTCAACATTTATTAGTGTAATGTCCTCGTTGGTGACAATTTTTACAAACCATGGGTACTCGAGCGGCCTGAGACTTAGGTCCCGCTTGAGAAACCTCCATGGCCTCATGGGAGTCGGACACCAAAACGGAAGATTCAAGAGGTCTGGCGAAGGTGGGAGCCAGTCTAAACCTCTGCCTACACTGGGTCTGCTCTAACCCTCGTTCGTGAAAACGGAGGTCGATGCGGGTAGATAGAGAAATAAGCTCCTCCAGTGTGGCGGGTATCTCCCTGGTAGCTAAGGCGTCCTTCACGTGGTCTGCCAGTCCCCTCCAGAACACCGGAATTAGAACTTTATCCGACCACTCTAACTCCGAGGCTAGAGTCCGGAACTGGATGGCAAACTGGCTGACCACGGACGAGTAGGGTTGAGCGACCTTGACCTTTTTAGAGTCGAGTCGTGTTTCGCGAAACCCGACTATCTTAGAAGTCGAGTCGAGTGGAATCGGCCGATTATGGCGAAAAGTCGGGTATCACCCGAAACACGAAACCCAATGCAAGTCAATGGGGGAGCATAGTCGGCAGTGAGTGGAGGCCAGGAAAACACCTACACTGCCCATTTTAATGGCAAAAACATCCATTCTTGTTACAGAAGCTTGTCAATCGTAATTTAGCTTATAATAATTGGAAGGCATTTGAAATTGGGGGTCATTTGGCTAAAGTTGTGGGGGGTAGGGCTGGTTCAAGTAATTAGTGGGCCCAGTAAATCTGGACCACGTCACGGCAGTGGAGCAGGGAGAGGTAAGTATTTCAACTTTGCAAGTGCTGTGATCCTGAGCAAGCAGGGGGGCCCACTCGTTGGCATTGGCACTGGCACAGGGCCCCTCAAAGTACAGCGGTGTGTTTGCACGGCGGGGTCGCCTCCCACCGGCAGCAACACTTTTGCGTACTATGAGAGGCCCTGTGCCAGTGACGTCGCCAACTAGTATTCCTCCCCCCACCTGATGAAGGAACCTGCACTTTCATCTGCACCTTCCTCTTTGTCCCCGTGTAAGGTGGTATGGTATGCGGGAAGAGGAACCTGACTTTCAGCAGGGTCACAATCTTGCTGTGTAGCGTGCATGGGGAATTTTGCGTTATGGGTCAATGTACCAGCAGACTCATCTATCACTGGCTGGGCAATGGGCAGGATGAGGAGGAAACACAGATATAGGCCCAAAGAATAAAGTTGGCTAAATGCAGTTCAAAATTGGTAACAGGACTAACCAGGGGGCATTGCAGTGGAGGACAACTGGAATGAGAGGCTGACACAGAGAGTAGGCCCAAATCAGTAAGTAGTCAAAATGCAGTTCAAAATTGGCAACCGTAGTAAACAGGCGGCACAGCTTTGTTCAGTGGAGGAGAACAGCAAGGAGTGGCAGACACCGATAGTAGGCCCCAACCCAACTAGTAGGCCAAATGCAGTCTAACATTAACAACTACTTAACGAGAGCCTGAAAATGGAATTTCAGGACAGGAAACCAGGAGAACAGCAAGGAGTGGCAGACACCGATAGTGGGCCCCAAAACCAACTAGTATGCCAAATGCAGTTGTTCCATTTAACCACAATTTAATGAGAGCCTGAAGATAGAAGTTCAGGAAAGGCAACCTGGAGAACACCTTGGAGTGTAACACACCGTCTCTCTACACCCAATACCCAATTTGTAGGCCTAATGCAGTGTAGTTTTCTACAACTACTAAACGAGAGTCGGAAGATCGAAGCAATGTGGACGAAACCTGGGGAACACCTTGGAGTGTAACACACCGTCTCTCTACACCCAATACCCAATTTGTAGGCCTAATGCAGTGTAGTTTTCTACAACTACTAAACGAGAGTCGGAAGACCGAAGTAATGTGGACGAATCCTGGGGAACACCTTGGAGTGGAACACACCATCTCTCTACACCCCATACCCAATTTGTAGGCCTAATGCAGTGTAGTTTCCAACAACTACTAAACGAGAGCATGAAGATCGAAGCAATGGACAGGAATCCTGGGGAACACCTTGGAGTGGAACACACCATCTCTCTACACCCCATACCCAATTTGTAGGCCTAATGCAGTGTAGTTTCCAACAACTACTAAACGAGAGCATGAAGATCGAAGCAAAAGAGAGGAAACCTGGGGAACACCTTGGAGTGGAACACACCATCTCTCTACACCCCATACCCAATTTGTAGGCCTAATGCAGCGTAGTTTCCAACAACTATTAAACGAGAGCCAGAAGATCGAAGCTCAGGAAAGGCAACCTGGAGAACACCTTGGAGTGGAACACACCATCTCTCTACACCCCATACCCAATTTGTAGGCCTAATGCAGTGTAGTTTCCAACAACTACTAAACGAGAGCCGGAAGATCGAAGCTCAGGAAACGCAACCTGGAGAACACCTTGGAGTGGAACACACCATCTCTCTACACCCCATACCCAATTTGTAAGCCTAATGCAGTGTAGTTTCCAACAACTAGTAAACGAGAGCATGAAGATCGATGCAATGGAGAGGAAACCTGGGGAACACCTTGGAGTGTAACACACCATCTCTCTACACCCCATACCCAATTTGTAGGCCTAATGCAGTGTAGTTTCCAACAACTACTAAACGAGAGCATGAAGATCGAAGCAATGGAGAGGAAACATGGGGAACACCTTGGAGTGGAACACACCATCTCTCTACACCCCATACCCAATTTGTAGGCCTAATGCAGTGTAGTTTCCAACAACTACTAAACGAGAGCATGAAGATCGAAGCATTGGCGAGGAAACCTGGGGAACACCTTGGAGTGGAACACACCATCTCTCTACACCCCATACCCAATTTGTAGGCCTAATGCAGTGTAGTTTCCAACAACTACTAAACGAGAGCATGAAGATCGAAGCATTGGCGAGGAAACCTGGGGAACACCTTGGAGTGGAACACACCGTCTCTCTACACCCCATACCCAATTTGTAGGCCTAATGCAGTGTAGTTTTCTACAACTACTAAACGAGAGTCGGAAGACCGAAGCAATGTGGACGAAGCCTGGTGAACACCTTGGAGTGGAACACACCATCTCTCTACACCCCATACCCAATTTGTAGGCCTAATGCAGTATAATTTCCAACAACTACTAAACGAGAGCATGAAGATCGAAGCAATGGACAGGAAACCTGGGGAACACCTTGGAGTGGAACACACCATCTGTCTACACCCCATACCCAATTTGTAGGCCTAATGCAGTGTAGTTTCCAACAACTACTAAACGAGAGCATGAAGATCGAAGCAATGGAGAGGAAACCTGGGGAACACCTTGGAGTGGAACACACCATCTCTCTACACCCCATACCCAATTTGTAGGCCTAATGCAGCGTAGTTTCCAACAACTACTAAACGAGAGCCAGAAGATCGAAGCTCAGGAAAGGCAACCTGGAGAACACCTTGGAGTGGAACACACCATCTCTCTACACCCCATACCCAATTTGTAGGCCTAATGCAGTGTAGTTTCCAACAACTACTAAACGAGAGCCGGAAGATCGAAGCTCAGGAAAGGCAACCTGGAGAACACCTTGGAGTGGAACACACCATCTCTACACCCCATACCCAATTTGTAGGCCTAATGCAGTGTAGTTTCCAACAACTACTAAACGAGAGCATGAAGATCGAAGCATTGGCGAGGAAACCTGGGGAACACCTTGGAGTGGAACACACCATCTCTACACCCCATACCCAATTTGTAGGCCTAATGCAGTGTAGTTTCCAACAACTACTAAACAAGAGCATGAAGATCGAAGCATTGGCGAGGAAACCTGGGGAACACCTTGGAGTGGAACACACCATCTCTCTACACCCCATACCCAATTTGTAGGCCTAATGCAGTGTAGTTTCCAACAACTACTAAACGAGAGCATGAAGATCGAAGCATTGGCGAGGAAACCTGGGGAACACCTTGGAGTGGAACACACCATCTCTCTACACCCCATACCCAATTTGTAGGCCTAATGCAGTGTAGTTTCCAACAACTAGTAAACGAAAGCATGAAGATCGAAGCAATGGAGAGGAAACCTGGGGAACACCTTGGAGTGTAACACACCATCTCTCTACACCCCATACCCAATTTGTAGGCCTAATGCAGTGTAGTTTCCAACAACTACTAGAGCATGAAGATCGAAGCAATGGAGAGGAAACCTGGGGAACACCTTGGAGTGGAACACACCATCTCTCTACACCCCATACCCAATTTGTAGGCCTAATGCAGTGTAGTTTCCAACAACTACTAAATGAGAGCATGAAGATCGAAGCATTGGCGAGGAAACCTGGGGAACACCTTGGAGTGGAACACACCATTTCTCTACACCCCATACCCAATTTGTAGGCCTAATGCAGTGTAGTTTCCAACAACTACTAAACGAGAGCATGAAGATCGAAGCAATGGCGAGGAAACCTGGGGCACACCTTGGGAAGGCAGACACCGTTAGTAGGCCCTACCAAAGTTGTACCCCCAATGCAGTTTTAAAATTCCTAGAGGCTGAAAACAAGACTATTGACGCTCAGCTTTTTTCAAAGGAACAAAATTAGGCTGTAGACACTGTAAAATTGGTTCCAGGGGTACACGGGCAGCAGTGGTGTGGTCAGCGGAGGAAAATTGGAATTAGGGACTGCAGACAGACTTTGTAGGCTGTCCCCTGTGGACCATGCATCCAACACATTAACCCAGTGCGCCGTAATGGACACGTAACTTTTTGTGGACATGCCTACTGGTCCATGCGTCTCTTGTCAGGTGCACCTTTCTACTGTTTGATTGCCTGAGTGCTATGACAATGCAGACTTTTTCATGCCGCTGGAGGGCTGGGATGGCTTTTCTCGCAAAAGAAATGTCGACTGGGTAGCTTGAACCGTTGCACAGCGTAGTTCATCTGGGCTTTCTAAATATAAAACAAAGAAAAAAAGGAGGCTACATGCACTTTCAGCTTGGTTCCAGGGGTACACGGCCAGCATTGGTCTGGTCAGTGGAGAACTATTGGAAGGAAGGACCGCAGACAGGCTTCAAAGGCCTAACATAATAACAGATGGCTGTAGGCAATTTTAAATTGGTTCCAGGGGTACACGGGCAGCAGTGGTGTGGTCAGTGGAGGCCTAGTGGAAGGAGTGACCGCAGACAGGCATCGAAGGCCTAACATAATAACAGATGGCTGTAGGCAATTTTAAATTGGTTCCAGGGTTCATAGGCAGCAGTGGTGTGGTCAGTGGAGGCCTAGTGGAAGGAGTGACCGCAGACAGGCATCGAAGGCCTAACATAATACCAGATGGCTGTAGGCAATTTTAAATTGGTTCCAGGAGTACACGGGCAGCAGTGGTGTGGTCAGTGGAGGCCTAGTGGAAGGAGTGACCGCAGACAGGCATCGAAGGCCTAACATAATAACACATGGCTGTAGGCAATTTTAAATTGGTTCCAGGGGAACACGGGCAGCAGTGGCCTGGTCAGTGTAGTAGTAGTAGAAAGAACGGACCGCAGACAGGCTTCGAAGGCCTAACATAATAAAATTGGGCTGGCTGTAGGCAATTTTAAATTGGTTCCAGGGGTACACGGGCAGCAGTGGTGTGGTCAGTGGAGGCCTAGTGGAAGGAGTGACCGCAGACAGGCATCGAAGGCCTAACATAATAACACATGGCTGTAGGCAATTTTAAATTGGTTCCAGGGGAACACGGGCAGCAGTGGCCTGGTCAGTGTAGTAGTAGTAGAAAGAACGGACCGCAGACAGGCTTCGAAGGCCTAACATAATAAAATTGGGCTGGCTGTTGGCAATTTAAAATTGGTTCCAGTGGTACAAGGGCAGCAGTACAATGGTCAGTGGAGGCCTAGTGGAAGGAGGGACCGCAGACAGGCTTCGAAGGCCTAACATAAAAAAAATAGGGCTGTTGGCAATTTAAAATTGGTTCCAGTGGTACAAGGGCAGCAGTACAATGGTCAGTGGAGGCCTAGTGGAAGGAGGGACCGCAGACAGGCTTCGAAGGCCTAACATAAAAAAAATAGGGCTGTTGGCAATTTAAAATTGGTTCCAGTGCTACAAGGGCAGCAGTACAATGGTCAGTGGAGGCCTAGTGGAAGGAGGGACCGCAGACAGGCTTCGAAGGCCTAACATAAAAAAATAGGGCTGTTGGCAATTTAAAATTGGTTCCAGGGGTACACGGGCAGCAGTACAATGGTCAGTGGAGGCCTGGTGGAAGGAGGGACCGCAGACAGGCTTCGAAGGCCTAACATAACAAAAATGTCAATACAATGGTATTGTCAGTGCCAGGCATTGAAGGATGTCAGCGCATAGACTAAACATTGGTGGAGCTGTGAGAGATAATTTTGCAAGTGGTAGAGCACTGTTTGAGCTGGGGGGGGGGGAACTGTCTTGTGGCCGGCGGTACAGGCCCAGGGCCCTCTCATATTACAACGGTGTGTCTGACGTTGGGTGCGCACCACCACCGCCAGAGACACTTTATTGTACTATGAGGGACCCAGTGGCAGTGCCGTCGACCAAAAGCGGGCACACCCACCTCTTCAGACAAACAGCACTCTCACGGGTGCTGTCGCCAAGTGTCGATACCATGGCCCCGTGTGGGGAGTTTGGCCATTTAGTGAGGTGTAAACATGTCGTATGCTGGACAATCAGGTGCAGAAAATTACGAGATTGGAAAAGTCATTCAGAATAGTCCACAGGCAAGACCTTTTCATAGGAAAGCTAGGTGTCAGCCGGGCAAGGTGGGGCAAAAGATTTCGAAATCCAGTTGTGGTTCATTTTATTAAAGGTTAGATCATCTACATTTTGGGTAGCCAGACGAGTCCTTTTTTCTGTTAGTATTGAACCTGCAGCACTGAATACTCTTTCTGATAGGACACTAGCTGCCGGGCAAGCAAGCTCCTGCAATGCATATTCTGCCAATTCTGGCCAGGTGTCTAATTTGGATGCCCAGTAATCAAATGGGAATGACGGTTGAGGGAGAACGTCGATAAGGGATGAAAAATAGTTTGTAACCATACTGGACAAATGTTGTCTCCTGTCACTTTGAATTGATGCTGCAGTACCTGTCCTGTCTGCGGTCATAGCAAAATCACTCCACAACCTGGTCAGAAAACCCCTCTGGCCAACGCCACTTCTGATTTCTGCCCCTCTAACACCTCTGGTCTGCTGGCCCCTGCAGCTCGTGTGAGAACGATCACGGGCGCTGTGTGCAGGGAATGCCAGAAGCAAACGGTCAACAAGAGTTGATTGTTTTGTTGCTAATGTTATTTCCAAGTTGTCATGTGGCATTATATTTTGCAATTTGCCATTATAGCGAGGATCAAGGAGGCAGGCCAACCAGTAATCGTCATCGTTCATCATTTTAGTAATGCGTGTGTCCCTATTGAGGATACGTAAGGCATAATCCACCATGTGGGCCAAAGTTCCAGTTCTCAAATCTGCGGTTGTGCTTGGTTGAGGGGCAGTTTCAGGCAAATCCACGTCACTTGTGTCCCTCCAAATACCAGAACCCGGCCTTGCCGCGCCAACAATTTCCAGTGGCCCCGGAAAAGCTTCCTCATTAAAAATATAATCATCCCCATCATCCTCCTCGTCCTCCTCCTCCTCTTCGCCCGCTACCTCGTCCTGTACACTGCCCTGGCCAGACAATGGCTGACTGTCATCAAGGCTTTCCTCTTCCTCAGCTGCAGACGCCTGATCCTTTATGTTCGTCAAACTTTGCATCAGCAGACGCATTAGGGGGATGCTCATGCTTATTATGGCGTTGTCTGCACTAACCAGCCGTGTGCATTCCTCAAAACACTGAAGGACTTGACACATGTCTTGAATCTTCGACCACTGCACACCTGACAACTCCATGTCTGCCATCCTACTGCCTGCCCGTGTATGTGTCTCCTCCCACAAAAACATAACAGCCCGCCTCTGTTCGCACAGTCTCTGAAGCATGTGCAGTGTTGAGTTCCACCTTGTTGCAACGTCTATGATTAGGCGATGATGGGGAAGGTTCAAAGAACGCTGATAGGTCTGCATACGGCTGGAGTGTACGGGCGAACGGCGGATATGTGAGCAAAGTCCACGCACTTTGAGGAGCAGGTCGGATAACCCCGGATAACTTTTCAGGAAGCACTGCACCACCAGGTTTAAGGTGTGAGCCAGGCAAGGATTGTGTTTCAGTTGGGAAAGGGAGATGGCAGCCATGAAATTCCATCCGTTATCACTCACTACCTTGCCTGCCTCAAGATGTACAGTGCCCAGCCACGACTGCGTTTGTTTCTGCAAGAACTCGGACAGAACTTCCGCGGTGTGTCTGTTGTCGCCCAAACACTTCATAGCCAATACAGCCTGCTGACGTTTGCCAGTATCTGCCCCATAATGGGAGACCTGGTGTGCAACAGTGGCAGCTGCGGATGGAGTGGTTGTGCGACTGCGGTCTGTGGACGAGCTCTCGCTTCTGCAGGAGGACGAGGAGGAGGAGGAGGGGGTGCGAACGGCTACAGCCAACTGTTTCCTAGACCGTGGGCTAGGCAGAACTGTCCCAAAATTGCTGTCCCCTGTGGACCCTGCATCCACAACATTCACCCAGTGTGCCGTGATGGACACGTAACGTCCCTGGCCATGCCTACTGGTCCATGCATCTGTTGTCAGGTGCACCTTTGTGCTCACAGATTGCCTGAGTGCATGGATAATGCGCTCTTTAACATGCTGGTGGAGGGCTGGGATGGCTTTTCTGGAAAAAAAAGTGTCGACTGGGTAGCTCGTAGCGTGGTACAGCGTAGTCCATCAGGGCTTTGAAAGCTTCGCTTTCAACTAACCGGTAGGGCATCATCTCTAACGAGATTAGTCTAGCTATGTGGGTGTTCAAACCCTGTGTACGCGGATGCGAGGCTAAGTACTTCCTTTTTCTAACCATAGTCTCATGTAGGGTGAGCTGGACTGGAGAGCTGGAGATCGTGGAACTAGCGGGGGTGCCGGTGGACATGGCAGACTGAGAGACGGTGGGAGATGGTATTGTTGCCGCCGGTGCCCTAGATGCAGTGTTTCCTACTACGAAACTGGTGATTCCCTGACCCTGACTGCTTTGGCCTGGCAAAGAAACCTGCACAGATACTGCAGGTGGTGCGGAAAATGGTGGCCCTACACTGCCGGAAGGGATGTTGCGTTGATGACTAGCTTCATTGGCCGAGGGTGCTACAACCTTAAGGGACGTTTGGTAGTTAGTCCAAGCTTGCAAATGCATGGTGGTTAAATGTCTATGCATGCAACTTGTATTGAGACTTTTCAGATTCTGCCCTCTGCTTAAGGTAGTTGAACATTTTTGACAGATGACTTTGCGCTGATCAATTGGATGTTGTTTAAAAAAATGCCAAACTGCACTCTTTCTAGCATCGGATACCTTTTCAGGCATTGCAGACTGAGCTTTAACCGGATGGCCACGCTGTCCTCCAACAGGTTTTGGCTTTGCCACGCGTTTTGGGCAAGATACGGGCCCGGCAGATGGAACCTGTTGCGATGTTGATGCCTGCTGCGGCCCCTCCTCCTCCGCTTCAGAACTGCTGCCGCCTGCACCCTGTTCCCCCAATGGCTGCCAATCGGGGTCAAGAACTGGGTCATCTATTACCTCTTCTTGTAGCTCGTGTGCAACTTTGTCTGTGTCACCGTGTCGGTCGGTGGTATAGCGTTCGTGATGGGGCAACATAGTCTCATCAGGGTCTGATTCTTGATCATTACCCTGCGAGGGCAATGTTGTGGTCTGAGTCAAAGGACCAACATAGTAGTCTGGCTGTGGCTGTGCATCAGTGCACTCCATGTCAGATTCAACTTGTAATGGGCATGGACTGTTAACTGCTTGACTTTCTAAGCCAGGGACGGTATGTGTAAAGAGCTCCATGGAGTAACCCGTTGTGTCGCCTGCTGCATTCTTCTCTGTTGTTGTTTTTGCTGAAGAGGACAAGGAAGCGACTTGTCCCTGACCGTGAACATCCACTAACGACGCACTGCTTTTACATTTACCAGTTTCACGAGAGGAGGCAAAAGAGCTAGAGGCTGAGTCAGCAAGATAAGCCAAAACTTGCTCTTGCTGCTCCGGCTTTAAAAGCGGTTTTCCTACTCCCAGAAAAGGGAGCGTTCGAGGCCTTGTGTAGCCAGACGACGAACCTGGCTCCACAGCTCCAGACTTAGGTGCAATATTTTTTTTCCCACGACCACCTGATGCTCCACCACTACCACTACCCTCATTACCAGCTGACAATGAACGCCCCTGGCCACGACCTCTTCCACCAGACTTCCTCATTGTTTTAAAAACGTAACCAAACTAACGGTATTTGTTGCTGTCACACAACTTACACGGTGAGCTATAACTTCAGTATGATTTAGCTACTCCTTTACAGGTGGGTGAGACCACAACGAAAATCAGGCACAATGTTACGCACTCTGTTTTTGGTGGCACCAAATGAGAGAGATGCCACACACGCAGGACTGTCACTGAAGCACAAATGTTAATATTAATCTCCCACTGTTTTAATTTATTTATTTATTTTTTTTTTCAGGGAGACTTTAGAAACAAAATAAAATAAAATGATTTTTCCAATGACAATTTAGAAACCAAATAAAAAAAAAAAAAAAAAAAAAAAAAAAAGGCTTTCTATGCCCCACTGAGTGAGAGATGCCACACACAGGAGTCAGGAGTGGCACACAAGCCCAGAGGCCAATATTTTTCTCCCAATGATTGATGTAGTGATTTTTTCAGGTAGATTTTGGAACCCAAATCAAGCAAAAAAAAATAATAGGCTTTCTATGGCCCACAATTGGAGAGAGAGAGAGAGATGGCACACCCAGGAGTCAAGACTGGCACACAAGCAGAAAGGGCAATATTAATCTCCCACTTTTTTTTTTTTTTTTCAGGGAAAATTTATAAACCCAATAAAAAAAATAATAAATAGGCTTTCTATGGCCCACTATCTGAGAGAGAGAGATGGCACGCTTAGGACTGGCACACAAGCCCAAAGGCCAATATTAATCTCCCTTTTTTTTTCAGGGAGAATTTATAAAACCAAAAAAAATAAATAAATAGGCTTTCTATGGCCCACTATTTGTGAGAGAGATGGTACGCTCAGGACTGGCACACAAGCCCAGAGGCCAATATTAATCTCCCACTTTTTTTTTTTTTTTTTCAGGGAAAATTTATAAACCGAATAAAAAAAATAATAAATAGGCTTTCTATGGCCCACTATCTGAGAGAGAGAGATGGCACGCTTAGGACTGGCACACAAGCCCAAAGGCCAATATTAATCTCCCTTTTTTTTTTCAGGGAGAATTTATAAAACCAAAAAAAAAAATAAAAAATAGGCTTTCTATGGCCCACTATTTGTGAGAGAGATGGCACGCTTAGGACTGGCACACAAGCCCAAAGGCCAATATTAATCTCCCACTGATTGATTTATTGATTTTTTCAGGTAGAATTTAGAACCCAAATAAAGCAAAAAAAAAAAAAAATAGGCTTTCTATGGCCCACTGAGTGAGTGATGATGCACACAGGAGTCAGGAGTGGCACACAAGCCCTGAGGCCAATATTTTTCTCCCACTGATTGATGTAGTGATTTTTTCAGGTAGATTTTGGAACCCAAATCAAGCAAAAAAATAAATAGGCTTTCTATGGCCCACTGAGTGAGAGATGGCACAGACAGGTATGGCACTCTAGCAGAAATGCCAATCTTAATCTCCCACAAAAAAAAAAAAAAAGGAACTGTCCTTCAATTACTATCTCCCTGCAGTAATCTCAGCCAGGTATGGCAGGCAGCAATAAGGAGTGGACTGATGCACAAATTAAATAAAAAGTGTGGACAAACAAACAAGATAGCTGTGCAGAAAGGAAGGAACAAGAGGATTTGTGCTTTGAAAAAAGCAGTTGGTTTGCACAGCGGCGTACACACAGCAATGCAGCTATCAGGGAGCCTTCTAGGGCAGCCCAATGAGCTACAGCGCTGAGGAAAAAAAAAAAATGTAGCTTCCACTGTCCCTGCACACCGAAGGTGGTGTTGGACAGTGCAAATCGCTACAGCACAAGCGGTTTGGTGGTTAATGGACCCTGCCTAACGCTATCCCTGCTTCTGACGAAGCGGCAGCAACCTCTCCCTAAGCTCAGATCAGCAGCAGTAACATGGCGGTCGGCGGGAACGCCCCTTTATAGCCCCTGTGACGCCGCAGACAGCAAGCCAATCACTGCAATGCCCTTCTCTAAGATGGTGGGGACCAGGACCTATGTCATCACGCTGCCCACACTCTGCGTTTACCTTCATTGGCTGAGAAATGGCGCTTTTCGCGTCATTGAAACGCGACTTTGGCGTGAAAGTCGCGTACCGCATGGCCGACCCCGCACAGGGGTCGGATCGGGTTTCATGAAACCCGACTTTGCCAAAAGTCGGCGACTTTTGAAAATGAACGACCCGTTTCGCTCAACCCTACGGACGAGCCCTGAGTAATTGTCAATAACTGGAGCGCGGTATCGTGTGTAATACGGGGTCCCAAAAAGACCTGCTTCAGAGCGTCCAGAAAGAGCGGAGCACTCTGTAGCACACGGTCATCACGCTCCCAAAGTGGCGTTGCCCACTCCAACGCCCTGCTCGACAAGAGAGATAAAATAAATCCCACTTTCGCCCGTTCCGTAGGGAAACGCGCCTCCAGGAGCTCGAGATGTATGGATCACTGGCTTACGAATCCGCGACATTGTTTACCGTCACCAGCAAACTTGTCAGGAAGCAGGAGACGGGATAAAGTCGGGGCAGAGGTGGCAGCGGACAAACTGGCTGCGGCTACACTTGCAGCCTGAACAGCGACAGCAGTGACATCCACAGCTGAGGTTGAACGCTCTAGAGCCGCCAACCTTCCCTCCAGCTGCTGGATGTACCGCTGTAAACGCTGATCGTCTGCCGTTTACTAGCCAGACCCTGGCGCTAGTGTTCTGTTAGGACTGGCGGAACGCACCAATAAAGATGTAATAGATGCGTTCGCAGTCCGGGGTCCACCGTGCAGGTGAAAACCTGCTGCTAGTAAATGGCAGCATAATATGGCGGTGGAAGCGAACCCGGTAAAGCCACAGGTCCGCAATACCGCACTAAAGAGTGCAAGCAAGGAGTCAGCGAACACAACCCCAAGACTCAGGATTGAAGTCCGATTAGACCACTTGCTGACACAACACCGCAACTGGGTGTGTTAGGTAACTATTATAATTAGAGCACCGAAGTGCGAACTGTGCCATGCTGGCAGACACCACTAAGCACCCAGACGTGGGTCAGGAAGCGCACTACTGGCGCGTGGCGCCGCACTGGCGGACACAGCAATAGACGCTGATATGTGTGTGACACGTTGAGTGGTTAGTCGGGCGCTAGATAGCAGCCATACTCCATACGCGAACAGTCATACAATAGGGTAGGGGTATTTAATGAACGACTTGCACTCACAACAAACACACGTATACAAATGTACACTAGCGCATGGCGGTGCGGTCATGCGAAGCTTATATAGCTGTAGTACTTTCGGGACCTTCCAATAAAGGACCAATGGGCAGCTGCCACAGAAGTTAGCCCTTTCAGGACCTGCCAGGAGGACCAATGGGAACCACTGCAGCATCTGAGCATGTGACCCCTGATCTCCAATGGGAGATCTCACCCTGGGCATGCTTAGAAGGGAAAAAGGAGGACTTAGTCCCAAAAGCGTCCGCTCGCTGCTGCCCAGCACTGGCTTTAATGGCAAAAGCTGGAGAAGCAACAGCAAGCCTAAGCACAGAGTGAGACTGAGCCAGACGCAAGGACCGACGTCTCCGCTGAGCAGGTTTAGCTGCGGCAGGAGAAGAATGGGAGACCGCAGCAGAAGCGGCCCGAGATTCCCCCTGTGCAGAAGCGAGAACTCGACCCCTAACAGGGTGTAATTATTATAACACTGTTCTACAGCCAAATTAGTTCAGATATGAAAACAGTTGAACTCAACTAATTTTGTGGTAATTTGTGTTGTAACTTTATGGCAGTGATGTGAAGCTGACTGCAGACCTAATACACATTAAGAAACAAACAATTAAATCTTTTCTGTTGCAAAACGTGATGCAGCCCGTCGTATCCCACATTGTCATTTAGTGGCGTGGAAATTGTTCGGTGTGCAAAGCAATTGCACATTAAAAGATTTTTTTTTTTACAAACGTGATGCAGCAGCCGAGATCTGAGTTTGAATTTGTTTCGAGCCTACCTTCTAGATTCTGTGCATCTTTGACAACCAATTTCTCACTGGCATCTTTTATGCTTAGCTTGAGACATGCATCTGTTACACCTATCTTCTGACGAGTATCAAACACTCTCTGGTAATTAGTGTTGGGTAAACAACTAATCATTGTAAGCTGGATCCTGGATCTCATACCTCCCATAACCACCCTGTTTTTGGTCCTGTTGTACATTCCAATTCATGCCCCTTTTCCTGATCAGTGCGCCTAATGACACTTCGGCCATACAGTGGAGCAAAAAAGTATTTAGTCAGTCAGCAATAGTGCAAGTTCCACCACTTAAAAAGATGAGAGGCGTCTGTAATTTACATCATAGGTAGACCTCAACTATGGGAGACAAACTGAGAAAAAAAAATCCAGAAAATCACATTGTCTGTTTTTTTAACATTTTATTTGCATATTATGGTGGAAAATAAGTATTTGGTCAGAAACAAACAATCAAGATTTCTGGCTCTCAGAGACCGGTAACTTCTTCTTTAAGAGTCTCCTCTTTCCTCCACTCATTACCTGTAGTAATGGCACCTGTTTAAACTTGTTATCAGTATAAAAAGACACCCGTGCACACCCTCAAACAGTCTGACTCCAAACTCCACTATGGTGAAGACCAAAGAGCTGTCAAAGGACACCAGAAACAAAATTGTAGCCCTGCACCAGGCTGGGAAGACTGAATCTGCAATAGCCAACCAGCTTGGAGTGAAGAAATCAACAGTGGGAGCAATAATTAGAAAATGGAAGACATACAAGACCACTGATAATCTCCCTCGATCTTGGGCTCCACGCAAAATCCTACCCCGTGGGGTCAGAATGATCACAAGAACGGTGAGCAAAAATCCCAGAACCATGCGGGGGGACCTAGTGAATGAACTGCAGAGAGCTGGGACCAATGTAACAAGGCCTACCATAAGTAACACACTACGCCACCATGGACTCAGATCCTGCAGTGCCAGACGTGTCCCACTGCTTAAGCCAGTACATGTCCGGGCCCGTCTGAAGTTTGCTAGAGAGCATTTGGATGATCCAGAGGAGTTTTGGGAGAATGTCCCATGGTCTGATGAAACCAAACTGGAACTGTTTGGTAGAAACACAACTTGTCATGTTTGGAGGAAAAAGAATACTGAGTTGCATCCATCAAACACCATACCTACTGTAAAGCATGGTGGTGGAAACATCATGCTTTGGGGCTGTTTCTCTGCAAAGGGGCCAGGATGACTGATCCGGGTACATGAAAGAATGAATGGGGCCATGTATCGTGAGATTTTGAGTGCAAACCTCCTTCCATCAGCAAGGGCATTGAAGATGAAATGTGGCTGGGTCTTTCAACATGACAATGATCCAAAGCACACCGCCAGGGCAACGAAGGAGTGGCTTCGTAACAAGCATTTCAAGGTCCTGGAGTGGCCTAGCCAGTCTCCAGATCTCAACCCTATAGAAAACCTTTGGAGGGAGTTGAAAGTCCGTGTTGCCAAGCGAAAAGCCAAAAACATCACTGCTCTAGAGGAGATCTGCATGGAGGAATGGGCCAACATACCAACAACAGTGTGTGGCTACCTTGTGAAGACTTACAGAAAACATTTGACCTCTGTCATTGCCAACAAAGGATATATTACAAAGTATTGAGATGAAATTTTGTTTCTGACCAAATACTTATTTTCCACCATAATATGCAAATAAAATGTTAAAAAAAACAGACAATGTGATTTTCTGGATTTTTTTTTCTCAGTTTGTCTCCCATAGTTGAGGTCTACCTATGATGTAAATTACAGACGCCTCTCATCTTTTTAAGTGGTGAAACATGCACTATTGCTGACTGACTAAATACTTTTTTGTCTGGCAAGCCTGCAGCAACTGTAGTTAAGAAAGCGTTCCAATGCCACCGAAAATCTTCTAGATTATACAGGCCTCATCGACACTAAAAATATATTTTTTATGTTATTAACGAGATACAGAAGGGGACATCTCAGTTTGAAATTGTTTGGAGCATCTAGTCAATGTTATACAGGCCCCATCGACAGGCCAAAAAAATCTTCAGCTACTAATTAAATACAGTAGGGGACATCTCACTTAGAAAATTTTTGTTGCATCTAGTCAATGTTATACAGGCCTCATTGACAGGTCAAAAAAAATTCTTCTGTTAGAAACGTAATACAGTAGCGGACATCTCATGTAGGAATTGTAGCACCTAATTAATGTTATACAGGCCTCATCAACAGACCCCAAAAATGTCTTCCGCTACTAATGTAATACAGTAGGGGACATCTCATTTGGAAATTGTTTGTAGCATCTAGATAATGTTATACAGGCCTCATCCACCGGCCCCCCAAAATATTGCTGGTTAATAACATCATACAGTAAGGGACATCTAATTACAATTTTTAAGAGCATGTCTTCTTTGTCATCCAGCCCTCGTCCATACGTAAACAATTCTTTCTTCTGTTACAAATGTCATACAGTAGGGGACATCTCACTTTTAAATTGTTTTGAACATGTAGACAAAGTTATACAGGCATTATCCACAGTACATGATTAATTGAATAAGAATTAAAAATTGCAAAAACTTTAAATAAGTCTTTAAAATTGGTCCTATATTGGCAACAAGATGAACAAACATTAAATGAGAAAACTCACATGATAAACACTCAACTATACTGCTGACCTAAAGACAGTTTTGGACTCCAGAAGAGACTAAAAGGGCAAGATCCACACTAATGGATCATTCTTGTGTTATGGTACAACTAACTCAAATCATTAGAAGAATCCAGAGTCCAGTGTTTTAGTGACATTAAATTCTAAAAGGAAAGATCTCACCTCACTTTCCTTTGTTTATCCAGACTTTAAGGTACCATGATTAAAGACATCCAAGGAGGAGGCACTTATTTTCATCCATGCAATACCCCATGTTGGAAATCAAACAAGACCCTTGTTACCATGACCCCGGAGGTTTTTTTTCTTCCCGGCTGGTCCATCCCCTATATGTGTAATTGGTCTTAAATAATAACAGATCTACTCTATTGTACCTTATCTCCTTCCCCTGATGAGTCTGAGAAATGAAACGCATTGGGATGAAAAAAATGTTAATTCTTATTCAATTAATCACACCCTGCTTTTCTTACTATTATTTTAATGGGTGGTCATTGCTTTTGTGATCATCCACAGTCCCCCAGAAATGTCATCAGTTATCAATGTCATACAGTAGGGGAAATCTCACTTTGAAATTTTTTGGAGCAGATTTTCTTTGTCACACAGGCTTCATCCACATGGAAACAATTATTTTTCTGCGAGTAATGTGATTCATCACATCATATGCCACCTTCTAATTTTGTGCACCTGAAATTCAGCTGTGTGCAGAAGTTGTGCATAGTAAAATATCTAAGTTTTTAGTTGCAAATAATGTGCTCCTAGCACACTATCTGAGCAACATAATGTTAGGGCTAGCGGAACGCACCAAATAATAAGACAGATAGTGTATGGTGCGTTCGCAGCCCGGGGTCCACCGTGCAGAGATGGAACCTGCTGCTAAGTAATGACGGACTATATGGCGGTACTCATAAGTATACACACGTGGGTTAAACTTCACCCAGCGTGAAGGAAGCGATCCTGTTGCATCACAGGATCGCGGTACCGCACATAGAAGGCGAGCAAGTAGTCAGCGAACTCAACCCCAACTAGGATTGAAGTCCGATTAGACCCTTGCTGGCACAACACCGCAACTGGGTGTGTAAGGAAGCTGAATAACAATATTAGGGCACAAGAGTGCATGCGGTGCCGCACTGACGAACGCCACTAACCACCCAGGCTTGGGTAAGGAAAGCACAGAGGAAGTGCACGGCGCCGTACTGGCGGTCACAGCAACTGGGCGCTGTAACGTGTGATTAGTGCTGTAGGATAAGTCGGGCGCTAGATAGCAACCATACACCTTCCGCGAACAGACATTCAATAGGGAAGGGGTATCCAAGGACGACTTGCACTCACAACAAACACACGTAAGCAAATGTACACTAGCGCATGGCCGTGCGGTCATGCGCAGTTTATATAGTTGCAGCACAGGAAGTGGCCACGGAAACTTTGCCCTTCCAAGACCTGCCAAAAGGACCAATGGAATGTGCTGCAGAGCCTGAGCACATGACCCTCGATCTCCAACGGGAGATCTTGCCCTGGGCATGCTCAGTGTGTGCAGACAAGGACTTAGTCCCAGAGAAGTCCGCTCGCTGCTGACCAGCACTGGGTTTAATGGCAGAAGCTGAAGAAGCAGCAGTAACTCTCTGTACAGAGTGAGACTGAGCAAGACGCTGGGACCGATGTCCCTGCTGAGCAGACTCCACTGCGGCTGGATAAGAATGGGAGACCGCAGCGGAGATGGCTCGAGATTCACCCTTTGCAGAAGCGGGAACTCGAGACCTAACACATGACTGGTAAAAAATGAGGTTGTGGTGGTAGGAAGATTAATCCATATAAAAAGAGAAGAAAATATGACGGCACCAGGATAGATGGTTTTAGATGGCCTTCAAGTGAGCAATTTACTGCAGCAATCAAAGTGTCTCGTGGCAATTGGACCAGTGGTGGAATATAATCACACTGTGGTGCTCTACCAAACAGTAATTGATACCTGGACCCGTTGAAGTGCATCGTGCGCGAAACAGCCGTTGTCCGGTTCACTTCCTGCACCCTCTCATTTTACCTGCAGCCCGAAAGGCATGTCCTTACTCCAATATATGGAAGAATAAAGGATTTTTAATACATCGCTTGGTGAGTGCCACCTTTTCTTTTTCTTTGGATGTTCAAGGAAGGAAGATTAAGCTTGGTGCTTGAGGTGTATATGGGGTAGGTGTTAATGTTTCTGAAAGCAATAGTAAACCAACAATGTGATGTCCTATCCAAATACAACTGACAACTTCTCTTGCTCAATGCTGTCATTGTTAGTTTGCTGCATTGTTCTCACATAATTGCAGTCTCTGATATCTTTAGTGGGGCTTATGTGCCTGCTATTGCTGCTGCTAGAAATATTAACACTAATTTGTGGAAATGTGCACACTAGAGTTGAGCGACCTTGACCTTTTTAGAGTCGAGCCGGGTTTTGCGAAACCCGACTATGTCCAAAGTCGGGTCGAGTGAAATCGGCCGATTATGACGTAAAGTCGGGATCGACCGAAACACGAAACCCAATGCAAGTCAATGGGGCAGCATAGTCGGCAGTGAGTGGGGGCCAGGAAAACACCTAGAGTGCCCATTTTAATGTCAAAACCATCCATTCTTCTTAATGAAGCTTGTCAAGCGTAATTTACCTTAAAATAATTGGAAGGCATTTGAAATTGGGGGTCATTTGGCTAAAGTTGTGGGGGGTAGGGCTGGTTCAAGTAATTAGTGGGCCCAGTAAATCTGGACCACGTCACGGCAGTGGAGCAGGGAGAGGTAAGTATTTCAACTTTGCAAGTGCTGTGATCCTGAGCAAGCAGGGGGGGCCCACTCGTTGGCATTGGCACTGGCACAGGGCCCCTCAAAGTACAGCGGTGTGTTTGCACGGCGGGGGCGCCTCCCACCGGCAGCAACACTTTTGCGTACTATGAGAGGCCCTGTGCCAGTGACGTCGCCAACTAGTATTCCTCCCCCCACCTGATGAAGGAACCTGCACTTTCATCTGCACCTTCCTCTTTGTCCCCGTGTAAGGTGGTATGGTATGCGGGAAGAGCAACCTGACTTTCAGCAGGGTCACAATGTTGTTGTGTAGCGTGCACGGGGAATGTTGCGTTATGGGTCAATGTACCAGCAGACTCATCTATCACTGGCTGGGCAATGGGCACGATGAAGTGGAAACACAGATATAGGCCCAAAGAATAAAGTGGGCTAAATGCAGTTCAAAATTGGTAACACAGGAATAACCAGGGGGCATTGCAGTGGAGGACAACTGGAATGAGAGGCTGACACAGAGAGTAGGGCCAAATCAGTAAGTAGTCGAAATGCAGTTCAAAATTGGCAACCGTAGTAAACAGGCGGCACAGCTTTGTTCAGTGGAGGAGAACAGCAAGGAGTGGCAGACACCGATAGTAGGCCCCAACCCAACTAGTAGGCCAAATGCAGTCTAACATTAACAACTACTTAACGAGAGGCTGAAAATGGAATTTCAGGACAGGAAACCAGGAGAACAGCAAGGAGTGGCAGACACCGATAGTAGGCCCCAAACCAACTAGTACGCCAAATGCAGTTGTTCCATTTAACCACAATTTAATGAGAGCCTGAAGATAGAAGCTCAGGAAAGGCAACCTGGGGAACACCTTGGAGTGTAACACACCATCTCTCTCCACCCGATACCCATTTTGTAGGCCTAATGCAGTGTAGTTTTCTACAACTACTAAACGAGAGTCGGAAGATCGAAGCAATGGCGAGGAAACCTGGAGAACACCTTGGAGTGTAACACACCATCTCTCTCCACCCCATTCCCCATTTTTTAGGCCTAATGCAGCCTACTTTCCGACACCTACTAAACGAGAGCATGAAGATCGAAGCTCAGGAAAGGCAACCTGGGGAACACCTTGGAGTGTAACAACAACCTCTCTCTACACCACGGAAGGGCTGATTCTTAGGAAGGAAGGCTGTTGTAAATAAGCATTGCGCGTCCGAGGGTGATTATATTCTTATTCGGTATCTACTCACCCTCGGACGCGCCATGCTTCTTGATTTGTAATTAATGTTTATTTGCAATGTGCTTTTGACTTACTCAATTATTTTTTTAATTATTGATTTTATTAAATTAATAGTTTAACATCTTATTGGAAATAATTTAAAGGAGACGCGACAGGACAACACTCGGTGGATGCCATATCTGTGTTAACAACTCCAAAAAACTTTCAGTTAACTTCTTGCAGGAGAAAGAAATTGTAGCTGTTGGACCTTTGTAGTACAGTTCCAGATATTTGTTGTGTGTTTGTTTTGATTGTTAAAATGTCTGCATTTGAGATCTCAACACGATCTTATTTTTTATAATCAAATTAATTTTTTAAATATTTTATTAGGTTGGTTCAAGGGGTACACGGGCCGCAGTAGACAGGTCAGTGGAGGCCTAGTGGAAGGAGGGACCGCAGATGCGCCACTGTTTCACCCATACACAATTAGTAGGCCTAATGCAGCGTAGTTTCCAACAGCTACTAAACGAGAGCCGGAAGATCGAAGCTCAGGAAAGGCAACCTGGGGAACACCTTGGAGTGTAACAACAACCTCTCTCTACACCACGGAAGGGCTGATTCTTAGGAAGGAAGGCTGTTGTAAATAAGCATTGCGCGTCCGAGGGTGATTATATTCTTATTCGGTATCTACTCACCCTCGGACGCGCCATGCTTCTTGATTTGTAATTAATGTTTATTTGCAATGTGCTTTTGACTTACTCAATTATTTTTTTAATTATTGATTTTATTAAATTAATAGTTTAACATCTTATTGGAAATAATTTAAAGGAGACGCGACAGGACAACACTCGGTGGATGCCATATCTGTGTTAACAACTCCAAAAAACTTTCAGTTAACTTCTTGCAGGAGAAAGAAATTGTAGCTGTTGGACCTTTGTAGTACAGTTCCAGATATTTGTTGTGTGTTTGTTTTGATTGTTAAAATGTCTGCATTTGAGATCTCAACACGATCTTATTTTTTATAATCAAATTAATTTTTTAAATATTTTATTAGGTTGGTTCAAGGGGTACACGGGCCGCAGTAGACAGGTCAGTGGAGGCCTAGTGGAAGGAGGGACCGCAGACAGGCATCGAAGGCCTAAAATAATCACACATGGCTGTAGGCAATTTTAAATTGGTTCCAGGGGTACACGGGCAGCAGTGGTGTGGTCAGTGGAGGCCTAGTGGAAGGAGTGACCACAGACAGGCATCGAAGGCCTAAAATATTAACACATGGCTGTAGGCAATTTTAAATTGGTTCCAGGGGTACTTGGGCAGCAGTGCCCTGGTCAGTGTAGTAGTAGTTGAAAGAATGGACCGCAGACAGGCATCGAAGGCCTAAAATAAAAAAATTGGGCTGGCTGTAGGCAATTTTAAATTGGTTCCAGGGTTACACGGGCAGCAGTGGTGTGGTCAGTGGAGGCCTAGTGGAAGGAGTGACCGCAGACAGGCATCGAAGGCCTAAAATAATCACACATGGCTGTAGGCAATTTTAAATTGGTTCCAGGGGTACACGGGCAGCAGTGGTGTGGTCAGTGGAGGCCTAGTGGAAGGAGTGACCACAGACAGGCATCGAAGGCCTAAAATATTAACACATGGCTGTAGGCAATTTTAAATTGGTTCCAGGGGTACTTGGGCAGCAGTGCCCTGGTCAGTGTAGTAGTAGTTGAAAGAATGGACCGCAGACAGGCATCGAAGGCCTAAAATAAAAAAATTGGGCTGGCTGTAGGCAATTTTAAATTGGTTCCAGGGGTACACGGGCAGCAGTGGTGTGGTCAGTGGAGGCCTAGTGGAAGGAGTGACCGCAGACAGGCATCGAAGGCCTAAAATAATAACACATGGCTGTAGGCAATTTTAAATTGGTTCCAGGGTTACACGGGCAGCAGTGGTGTGGTCAGTGGAGGCCTAGTGGAAGGAGTGACCGCAGACAGGCATCGAAGGCCTAAAATAATCACACATGGCTGTAGGCAATTTTAAATTGGTTCCAGGGGTACACGGGCAGCAGTGGTGTGGTCAGTGGAGGCCTAGTGGAAGGAGTGACCACAGACAGGCATCGAAGGCCTAAAATATTAACACATGGCTGTAGGCAATTTTAAATTGGTTCCAGGGGTACTTGGGCAGCAGTGCCCTGGTCAGTGTAGTAGTAGTTGAAAGAATGGACCGCAGACAGGCATCGAAGGCCTAAAATAAAAAAATTTGGCTGGCTGTAGGCAATTTTAAATTGGTTCCAGGGGTACACGGGCAGCAGTGGTGTGGTCAGTGGAGGCCTAGTGGAAGGAGTGACCGCAGACAGGCATCGAAGGCCTAAAATAATAACACATGGCTGTAGGCAATTTTAAATTGGTTCCAGGGTTACACGGGCAGCAGTGGTGTGGTCAGTGGAGGCCTAGTGGAAGGAGTGACCGCAGACAGGCATCGAAGGCCTAAAATAATCACACATGGCTGTAGGCAATTTTAAATTGGTTCCAGGGGTACACGGGCAGCAGTGGTGTGGTCAGTGGAGGCCTAGTGGAAGGAGTGACCACAGACAGGCATCGAAGGCCTAAAATATTAACACATGGCTGTAGGCAATTTTAAATTGGTTCCAGGGGTACTTGGGCAGCAGTGCCCTGGTCAGTGTAGTAGTAGTTGAAAGAATGGACCGCAGACAGGCATCGAAGGCCTAAAATAAAAAAATTTGGCTGGCTGTAGGCAATTTTAAATTGGTTCCAGGGGTACACGGGCAGCAGTGGTGTGGTCAGTGGAGGCCTAGTGGAAGGAGTGACCGCAGACAGGCATCGAAGGCCTAAAATAATAACACATGGCTGTAGGCAATTTTAAATTGGTTCCAGGGTTACACGGGCAGCAGTGGTGTGGTCAGTGGAGGCCTAGTGGAAGGAGTGACCGCAGACAGGCATCGAAGGCCTAAAATAATCACACATGGCTGTAGGCAATTTTAAATTGGTTCCAGGGGTACACGGGCAGCAGTGGTGTGGTCAGTGGAGGCCTAGTGGAAGGAGTGACCACAGACAGGCATCGAAGGCCTAAAATAATCACACATGGCTGTAGGCAATTTTAAATTGGTTCCAGGGGTACACGGGCAGCAGTGGTGTGGTCAGTGGAGGCCTAGTGGAAGGAGTGACCACAGACAGGCATCGAAGGCCTAAAATATTAACACATGGCTGTAGGCAATTTTAAATTGGTTCCAGGGGTACTTGGGCAGCAGTGCCCTGGTCAGTGTAGTAGTAGTTGAAAGAATGGACCGCAGACAGGCATCGAAGGCCTAAAATAAAAAAATTGGGCTGGCTGTAGGCAATTTTAAATTGGTTCCAGGGGTACACGGGCAGCAGTGGTGTGGTCAGTGGAGGCCTAGTGGAAGGAGTGACCGCAGACAGGCATCGAAGGCCTAAAATAATAACACATGGCTGTAGGCAATTTTAAATTGGTTCCAGGGTTACACGGGCAGCAGTGGTGTGGTCAGTGGAGGCCTAGTGGAAGGAGTGACCGCAGACAGGCATCGAAGGCCTAAAATAATCACACATGGCTGTAGGCAATTTTAAATTGGTTCCAGGGGTACACGGGCAGCAGTGGTGTGGTCAGTGGAGGCCTAGTGGAAGGAGTGACCACAGACAGGCATCGAAGGCCTAAAATATTAACACATGGCTGTAGGCAATTTTAAATTGGTTCCAGGGGTACTTGGGCAGCAGTGCCCTGGTCAGTGTAGTAGTAGTTGAAAGAATGGACCGCAGACAGGCATCGAAGGCCTAAAATAAAAAAATTGGGCTGGCTGTAGGCAATTTTAAATTGGTTCCAGGGGTACACGGGCAGCAGTGGTGTGGTCAGTGGAGGCCTAGTGGAAGGAGTGACCGCAGACAGGCATCGAAGGCCTAAAATAATAACACATGGCTGTAGGCAATTTTAAATTGGTTCCAGGGTTACACGGGCAGCAGTGGTGTGGTCAGTGGAGGCCTAGTGGAAGGAGTGACCGCAGACAGGCATCGAAGGCCTAAAATAATCACACATGGCTGTAGGCAATTTTAAATTGGTTCCAGGGGTACACGGGCAGCAGTGGTGTGGTCAGTGGAGGCCTAGTGGAAGGAGTGACCACAGACAGGCATCGAAGGCCTAAAATATTAACACATGGCTGTAGGCAATTTTAAATTGGTTCCAGGGGTACACGGGCAGCAGTGGTCTGGTCAGTGGAAGTCTAGTGGAAGGAGTGACCGCAGACAGGCTTCCAAGGCCTAACATAACAAAATTGGGCTGGCTGTAGGCACTTTAAATTGGTTCCAGGGGTACATGGGCAGCAGTGGTCTGGTCAGTGGAAGTCTAGTGGAAGGAGTGACCGCAGACAGGCTTCCAAGGCCTAACATAACAAAATTGGGCTGGCTGTAGGCACTTTAAATTGGTTCCAGGGGTACATGGGCAGCAGTGTATGGTCAGTGGAAGTCTAGTGGAAGGAGTGACGGCAGACAGTCTTCGAAGGCCTAACATAACAAAATTGGGCTGGCTGTAGGCACTTTAAATTGGTTCCAGGGGTACATGGGCAGCAGTGTATGGTCAGTGGAAGTCTAGTGGAAGGAGTGACCGCAGACAGGCTTCGAAGGCCTAACATAACAAAAATGTCAAAACAATGGTATTGTCAGTGCCAGGCATTGAAGGATGTCAGCGCCTAGACTACACATTGGTGAAGCTGTGAGAGATAATTTTGCTAGTGGTAGAGCACTGTTTGAGCTGGGGGGGGGGAACTGGCTTGTGGCCGGCGGTACAGGCACAGGGCCCCTCATATTACAACGGTGAGTCTGACGTTGGGTGCGCACCACCACCGCCAGAGACACTTTATTGTACTATGAGGGACCCAGTGGCAGTGCCGTCGACCAAAAGCGGCCACACCCACCTCTTCAGACAAACAGCACTCTCAAGGGTCCAAGCGCAAAGTGGCGATAGCACGACCCCGTGTGGGGAGTTTGGCCATTTCGTGAGGTGGAAACATGTCGTATGCTGGACAATCAGGTGAAGAAAATTACGAGATTGGAAAAGTCATTCAGAATAGTCCACAGGCAAGACCTTTTCATAGGAAAGCTAGGTGTCAGCCGGGCAGGGTGGGGCAAAAGATTTTGAAATCCAGTTGTGGTTCATTTTAATGAAGGTTAGATCATCTACATTTTGGGTAGCCAGACGAGTCCTTTTTTCTGTTAGTATTGAACCTGCAGCACTGAATACTCTTTCTGATAGGACACTAGCTGCCGGGCAAGCAAGCTCCTGCAATGCATATTCTGCCAATTCTGGCCAGGTGTCTAATTTGGATGCCCAGTAATCAAATGGGAATGACGGTTGAGGGAGAACGTCGATAAGGGATGAAAAATAGTTTGTAACCATACTGGACAAATGTTGTCTCCTGTCACTTTGAATTGATGCTGCAGTACCTGTCCTGTCTGCGGTCATAGAAAAATCACTCCACAACCTGGTCAGAAAACCCCTCTGGCCAACGCCACTTCTGATTTCTGCCCCTCTAACACCTCTGGTCTGCTGGCCCCTGGAGCTCGTGTGAGAACGATCACGGGCGCTGTGTGCAGGGAATGCCAGAAGCAAACGGTCAACAAGAGTTGATTGTTTTGTTGCTAATATTAGTTCCAAGTTCTCATGTGGCATAATATTTTGCAATTTGCCTTTATAGCGAGGATCAAGGAGGCAGGCCAACCAGTAATCGTCATCGTTCATCATTTTTGTAATGCGTGTGTCCCTTTTGAGGATACGCAAGGCATAATCCGCCATGTGGGCCAAAGTTCCCATTGTCAAATCTGCGGTTGTGCTTGGTTGAGGGGCAGTTGCAGGCAAATCTACGTCACTTGTGTCCCTCAAAAAACCAGAACCCGGCCTTGCCACGCCACCAATTTCCCGTGCCCCCGGGAAAGCTTCCTCATTAAAAATATACTCATCCCCATCATCCTCCTCATCCTCCACCTCCTCTTCGCCCGGTACCTCGTCATGTACACTGCCCTGACCAGACAATCGCTGACTGTCATCAAGGCTTTCCTCTTCCTCTGGTGCAGACGCCTGATCCTTTATGTGCGTCAAACTTTGCATCAGCAGACGCATTAGGGGGATGCTCATGCTTATTATGGCGTTGTCTGCACTAACCAGCCGTGTGCATTCCTCAAAACACTGAAGGACTTGACACATGTCTTGAATCTTCGACCACTGCACACCTGACAACTCCATGTCTGCCATCCTACTGCCTGCCCGTGTATGTGTATCCTCCCACAAAAACATAACAGCCCGCCTCTGTTCGCACAGTCTCTGAAGCATGTGCAGTGTTGAGTTCCACCTTGTTGCAACGTCTATGATTAGGCGATGCTGGGGAAGGTTCAAAGAACGCTGATAGGTCTGCATACGGCTGGAGTGTACAGGCGAACGGCGGATATGTGCGCAAAGTCCACGCACTTTGAGGAGCAGGTCGGATAACCCCGGATAACTTTTCAGGAAGCACTGCACCACCAGGTTTAAGGTGTGAGCCAGGCAAGGAATGTGTTTCAGTTGGGAAAGGGAGATGGCAGCCATGAAATTCCTTCCGTTATCACTCACTACCTTGCCTGCCTCAAGATCTACAGTGCCCAGCCACGACTGCGTTTCTTGCTGCAAGAACTCGGACAGAACTTCCGCGGTGTGTCTATTGTCGCCCAAACACTTCATAGCCAATACAGCCTGCTGACGTATGCCAGTAGCTGCCCCATAATGGGAGACCTGGTGTGCAACAGTGGCAGGTGCGGATGGAGTGTTTGTGCGACTGCGGTCTGTGGACGAGCTCTTGCTTCTGCAGGAGGACGAGGAGGAGGAGGAGGAGGAGGGGGTGCGAACGGCTACAGACAACTGTTTACTAGACCGTGGGCTAGGCAGAACTGTCCCAAACTTGCTGTCCCCTGTGGACCCTGAATCCACCACATTTACCCAGTGTGCCGTGATGGACACGTAACGTCCCTGGCCATGCCTACTGGTCCATGCATCTGTTGTCAGGTGCACCTTTGTGCTCACAGATTGCCTGAGTGCATGGACGATGCGCTCTTTAACATGCTGGTGGAGGGCTGGGATGGCTTTTCTGGAAAAAAAGTGTCGACTGGGTAGCTCGTAGCGTGGTACAGCGTAGTCCATCAGGTCTTTGAAAGCTTCGCTTTCAACTAACCGGTAGGGCATCATCTCTAACGAGATTAGTCTAGCTATGTGGGCGTTCAAACCCTGTGTACGCGGATGCGAGGCTAAGTACTTCCTTTTTCTAACCATAGTCTCATGTAGGGTGAGCTGGACTGGAGAGATGGAGATCGTGGAACTAGCGGGGGTGCCGGTGGACATGGCAGACTGAGAGACGGTGGGAGATGGTATTGTTGCCGCCGGTGCCCTAGATGCAGTGTTTCCTACTACGAAACTGGTGATTCCCTGACCCTGACTGCTTTGGCCTGGCAAAGATACCTGCACAGATACAGCAGGTGGTGCGCTAAATGGTGGTCCTACACTGCCGGAAGGGATGTTGCGTTGATGACTAGCTTCATTGGCCGAGGGTGCAACAACCTTAAGGGACGTTTGGTAGTTAGTCCAAGCTTTCAAATGCATGGTGGTTAAATGTCTATGCATGCAACTAGTATTGAGACTTTTCAGATTCTGACCTCTGCTTAAGGAAGTAGAACATTTTTGACAGATGACTTTGCGCTGATCAATTGGATGTTGTTTAAAAAAATGCCAGACTGCACTCTTTCTAGCATCGGATACCTTTTCAGGCATTGCAGACTGAGCTTTAACCGGATGGCCACGCTGTCCTCCACCAGGTTTTGGCTTTGCCACGCGTTTTGGGCAAGATACGGGCCCGGCAGATGGAACCTGTGGCGATGTTGATGCCTGCTGCGGCCCCTCCTCCTCCTCTGCTTCAGAACTGCTGCCGCCTGCACCCTGTTCCCCCAATGGCTGCCAATCGGGGTCAAGAACTGGGTCATCTAATAACTCTTCTTGTACCTCCTGCGCAACTTCGTCTGTGTCACCGTGTCGTTCGGTGGTATAGCGTTCGTGATGGGGCAACATAGTCTCATCAGGGTCTGATTCTTGATCAGCACCCTGCGAGGGCAATGTTGTGGTCTGAGTCAAAGGACCAGCATAGTAGTCTGGCTGTGGCTGTGCGTCAGTGCACTCCATGTCAGATTCAATTTGTAATGGGCATGGACTGTTAACTGCTTCACTTTCTAAGCCAGGGACGGTATGTGTAAAGAGCTCCATGGAGTAACCCGTTGTGTCGCCTGCTGCATTCTTCTCTGTTGTTGTTTTTGCTGAAGAGGACAAGGAAGTGACTTGTCCCTGACCGTGAACATCCACTAACGACGCGCTGCTTTTACTTTTACCAGTTTCACGAGAGGAGGCAAAAGAGCTAGAGGCTGAGTCAGCAAGATAAGCCAAAACTTGCTCTTGCTGCTCCGGCTTTAAAAGCGGTTTTCCTAATCCCAGAAAAGGGAGCGTTCGAGGCCTTGTGTAGCCGGACGACGAACCTGGCTCCACAGCTCCAGACTTAGGTGCAATATTTTTTTCCCCACGACCACCTGATGCTCCACCACTACCACTACCCTCATTACCAGCTGACAATGAACGCCCCCGGCCACGACCTCTTCCACTAGACTTCCTCATTGTTTTAAAAACGTAACCAAACTAACGTTATTTGTTGCAGTCACACAACTTACACGGTGAGCTATAACTTCAGTATGATTTAGCTACCCCTTTACAGGTTGGTGAGACCACCGCGAAAATCAGGCACAATGTTACACACTCTTTTTTTGGTGGCTGCAAATTAGAGAGATGCCCCACACGCAGGACTGTCACTGAAGCACAAATGTTAATATTAATGTCACACTATTATTTGTTTTTTATTTTTATTTTTTTCAGGAACACTTTAGAAACCCCCCCCAAAAAAAAAATTGATTTTTGCAGGGAGAATTTAGAAAACAAATGTAACAAACTATATGCTTTCTATGGGCCACTGAGTGAGAGATGACGCACACAGGAATCAGGAGTGGCACACAAGCCCAGAGGCCAATATTTTTCTACCAATGATTGATGGAGTTATTTTCTCTGGTAGATTTTGGAACCCAAATCAAGGAAAAAAAATATAGGCTTTCTATGGACCACAATTGGAGAGAGAGAGAGAGAGAGAGAGAGAGAGAGAGATGGCACACCCAGGAGTCAAGACTGGCACACAAGCAGAAAGGCCAATATTAATCTCCCACTGTTTTTTTTTTTTTTTTTCAGGGAGACTTTAGAAAAAAAAAAATAAAAAAAATATGATTTTATCAGGAAGAATTTAGAAACCAAATAAAATAAAATGATTTTTTCAGGGAGAATTTAGAAAACAAATAAAACCAAAAATAGGCGTTCTATGGCCCACTGACTGAGAGATGACGCACACAGGAATCAGGAGTGGCACACAAGCCCAGAGGCCAATATTTTTCTACCAATGATTGATGGAGTTATTTTCTCTGGTAGATTTTGGAACCCAAATCAAGGAAAAAAAATATAGGCTTTCTATGGACCACAATTGGAGAGAGAGAGAGAGAGAGAGAGAGATGGCACACCCAGGAGTCAAGACTGGCACACAAGCAGAAAGGCCAATATTAATCTCCCACTGTTTTTTTTTTTTTTTTTTTTTTTTCAGGGAGACTTTAGAAAAAAAAATAATAAAAAAAATATGATTTTATCAGGAAGAATTTAGAAACCAAATAAAATAAAATGATTTTTTCAGGGAGAATTTAGAAAACAAATAAAACCAAAAATAGGCGTTCTATGGCCCACTGACTAAGAGAGAGAGAGAGAGATGGAACGCTTAGTACTGGCACACAAGCCCAAAGGGCAATATTAATCTCCCTTTTTTTTTCCAGGGAGAATTTCTAAAACCCCCCCCAAAAAAAAAATAGGCTTTCTATGGCCCACTATTTGTGAGAGAGATGGGACGCTCAGGACTGGCACAGATGGCACACTCAGGACTGGCACAGAAGCCCAGAGGCCAATATTAATCTCCCTTTTTTTCTGGGAGAATTTATAAAACCAAAAAAATATTTAAATAGGCTTTCTATGGCCCACTATTTGTGAGAGAGATGGCACGCTCAGGACTGGCACAGATGGCACGCTCACAACTGGCACACAAGCCCAGAGGCCAATATTAATCTCCCTTTTTTCAGGGAAAATTTATAAAACCAAAAAAAAATTTAAATAGGCTTTCTATGGCCCACTATTTGTGAGAGAGATGGCACGCTCAGGACTGGCACAGATGGCACGCTCACAACTGGCACACAAGCCCAGAGGCCAATATTAATCTCCCTTTTTTCAGGGAAAATTTATAAAACCAAAAAAAAAATTAAATAGGCTTTCTATGGCCCACTATTTGTGAGAGAGATGGGACGCTCAGGACTGGCACAGATGGCACGCTCAGGACTGGCACAGAAGCCCAGAGGCCAATATTAATCTCCCTTTTTTTCTGGGAGAATTTATAAAACCAAAAAAATATTTAAATAGGCTTTCTATGGCCCACTATTTGTGAGAGAGATGGCACGCTCAGGACTGGCACAGATGGCACGCTCACAACTGGCACACAAGCCCAGAGGCCAATATTAATCTCCCTTTTTTCAGGGAAAATTTATAAAACCAAAAAAAAAATTAAATAGGCTTTCTATGGCCCACTATTTGTGAGAGAGATGGCACGCTCAGGACTGGCACAGATGGCACGCTCACAACTGGCACACAAGCCCAGAGGCCAATATTAATCTCCCTTTTTTCAGGGAAAATTTATAAAACCAAAAAAAAAATTAAATAGGCTTTCTATGGCCCACTATTTGTGAGAGAGATGGGACGCTCAGGACTGGCACAGATGGCACGCTCAGGACTGGCACAGAAGCCCAGAGGCCAATATTAATCTCCCTTTTTTTCAGGGAGAATTTATAAAACCCAAAAAAAAATAAAATAGGCTTTCTATGGCCCACTATTTGTGAGAGAGATGGCACACTCAGGACTGGCACACAAGCCCAAAGGCCAATATTAATCTCCCACTGTATTTTTATCAGGGAGAATTTATACACCCCACAAAAAAAAATACAGAAAAATGAAAAGGCTTTCTATGGCCCACTATGTGAGAGAGATGGCACACACCGGGATGGCACTCTAGCAGAAATGCCAAATTGCCAATCTTAATCTCCCACCAAAAAAAAAAAAAAAAAAAAAACAGGGAATGTCCTACAATTACTATCTCCCTGCCTGCAGTAATCTCAGCCAGGTATGGCAGGCAGCTACTATCTCCCTGCCTGCAGTAATCTCAGCCAGGTATGGCAGGCAGCAATAAGGAGTGGACTGATGCACAAATGAAATAAAAAGTGTGGACAAACAAAAAAGATAGCTGTGCAGAAAGGAAGGAACAAGAGGATTTGTGCTTTGAAAAAAGCAGTTGGTTTGCACAGCGGCGTACACACAGCAATGCAGCTATCAGGGAGCCTTCTAGGGCAGCCCAATGAGCTACAGCGCTGAGGGGAAAAAAAAAAAAAAAAAACTTCCACTGTCCCTGCACACCGAGGGTGGTGTTGGACAGTGCAAATCGCTGCAGCACAAGCGGTTTTGTGGTTAATGGACCCTGCCTAACGCTATCCCTGCTTCTGACAAAGCGGCAGCAACCTCTCCCTAAGCTCAGATCAGCAGCAGTAAGATGGCGGTTGGCGGGAACGCCTCTTTATAGCCCCTGTGACGTTGCAGACAGCAAGCCAATCACTGCAATGCCCTTCTCTAAGATGGTGGGGACCAGGACCTATGTCATCACGCTGCCCACACTCTGCGTTTACCTTCATTGGCTGAGAAATGGCGCTTTTCGCGTCATTGAAACGCGACTTTGGCGCGAAAGTCGCGTACCGCATGGCCGACCCCGCACAGGGGTCGGATCGGGTTTCATGAAACCCCGACTTAGCCAAAAGTCGGCGACTTTTGAAAATGTTCGACCCGTTTCGCTCAACCCTAGTGCACACTCCTGTTTGTGTGTCCATCTGCTGGGTTGGGTTTAGTGAAAGACCTGTCGGTCCCTATTATACTATTTCTATTGTGGTAAAATTGATGCCACTTTGTTGGTGTCTGTCACTAATTTTTGGAAATGTGAACACTCCTGGTTGGATGTCCATCTGCTTGGTTAGGTGTAATGGAAGATATGTTGGTCCCTATTGTAATATTTCTATTGTAGTAAAATTGATCCCACTTTGTTGGTGTCTGCCGCATTTTTTTTTTTTAAATATGTAAACTCCTCGTTGGGTGTCCATCTGCTGGGTTGGGTGTAGAGGAAGACCTTTTGTTCCCCATTAGACTATTTCTACTGTGGTGAAATTGATGTCACTTTGCTGGTGTCTGACAGTGTGGCTGAGCACCAATTTTTTATTTTTTTATCATTTATATAGCGCCAATAATTCAGCATTCACTTTACAGACATTACTGGCACTCTCGCCATTGGGACTCACAATCTAAATTTGCTATCTGTATGTCTATGTATTGTGGGTAGAAAAATAATTACTGGGAGCAAACATGGGTAGAACATGCAAACTCTTTGCAGATGCTGTCCTTAGTGGGGTAGGAACACAGGACTCCAGCGCTGCAAGGCTTCTAAAATTTTTGCTTTGACAACTGAACCTTTCTGTGGTTGTAACTAGAGATGAGCGGTGTTCGAGTCGAACTCTTCGTCAATTTCAAATTCGAGCTGTTTTGGGCGGTGTTCGAGTCGCTCGTAAAACTCGAAAAATTTGCTTAAAATTCGGCTGTTCGACTTTCTGTTCGATAACTGTTACTTCTCCAAAAGCCTAACTTGATTTGCACATTAAAACTGTTTAGCATTGTTAATAGACTGTTTCAGTGTATAGTGGGTGGGGGGGGGGGCGGGGGATAGATCTGTGCTGAAATAATGCCGATTTTCATTTTTCTTTCTTTCCCATATTTACAGTGGGGCGGTACAGTCTCTCAGCCAATCAGCAGTGCACACACACATGGCTGTGTATGTCACATGTCCTTGCCCTATAAGAATCAGCCATTTTCCCCATCTCCACAATTTCCTCACTGCTGCAGCTTAGTGTTAGATGGCACCGCTGCTGCTGTGGGCGCTATACAGACTAAGAATCATTTTTAGGAGGGAATTTTCATAGAGATAGGTTTAGAGAGTCAGGAGTCGGGACTAGTTGTAATATCAGCCCTTTTTGGGGTAGGTTACAGCAGTCCCTAGCACCTTTTGCCAGGCAGATTTGTGCCAGTACTGTGCAAGTGTTTGTCACAGCATTTAGTGTAATCTAGCTCAGCCAATCCTTTTGGGCTAGTAGCATTGTCTGATAGTCATCTGAGTAGCCCGCCTGTGAAGCTAGCTACACCGCCTGTGTATCTAAATTTTACTGCATCTAACCCAGGAAATCGTTTTGGGCTTAGTAGCAGTGTCTGCATGTCAGCAGAGTAGCCTGCCTGTGAAGCTAGCTACACCGCCTTTGTATCTAAATTTTTACTGCATCTAACCCAGTAAACAGGGACGCCGCTTCCATGCGGCAAGTTGAGTACTTTAAAACCTACAAGAGAAAAAAGTAAGCGAAAACCCTGATGTAACTAAGTAAAAAACCAAAAGTGCATTTTAATAACACAGAGTTTTTAGTAATACTGTTTTTTGATTAAAAAAATAGCACAAAAGCCATCCCACCTCATCACGGTAACTCTGATCGGGACAGTCCTACACTGTCTAATATTAAAACCTTACCATGTGTCAATGTTGACCTCAGTGTGGGGTAGGTTACAGCAGTTACTAGCACCTTTTGCCAGGCAGATCTGTGCCAGTGCTGTGCAAGTGTTTGTCACAGCATTTGGTGTAATCCATCTCAGCCAATCCTTTTGGGCAAGTAGCATTGTCTGATAGTCATCTGAGTAGCCCGCCTGTGAAGCTAGCTACACCGCCTGTGTATCTAAATTTTTACTGTATCTAACCCAGTAAACAGGGTCGCCGCTACCATGTGGCAACTTGAGTACTTTGCCTCAAGCGGCACTGCCTTCAATGAAGAGGTTCAGTTACGACTGTATTCAAGGCTCCCAACCGTCCCGAATGGCCGAATCCCCTCATCCAGCCTTCTCGGCTCATGTGACCGGTCACATGATCGTGACATCATCACAGGTCCTCAAACTGAAGTCACTCCTCTCCTGCATCTGCTGGGGCTGCTCATAGAAGACTGTTCTGTGCACACAGGACCTGTGATGATGTCACCGGATGGGAGGAGTCCTGTTATGGACCTGGTGGTTAGGAGCACCCGGCACGACCTGATAGTTAAACTGACACAGGACAAGCTCTGGGATGTGGGAGCTCTGCTGACCGCAACCCCTAATCCTATCACAACAACTAGAAATAGCCGTGGAGCGTTCCTGACTCTCCCTAGACGCCTCTTCACAGCCTAAGAGCTAGCTAGCCCTAGAGATAGAAAATAAAGCCTACCTTGCCTCAGAGAAATTCCCCAAAGGAAAAGGCAGCCCCCCACATATATTGACTGTGAGTAAAGATGAAAGTCACAAACGCAGAAATGAAACAGGTTTCAGCAAAGGGAGGCCAGACTTACTAAACAGACAGATGATAGGAAAGGTATCTTTGCGGTCAGCACAAAAAACGACAAAAGACCACGCAGAGTGTGCAAAAAGACCTCCGCACCGACTAACGGTGCGGAGATGCCACTCTGCATCCCAGAGCTTCCAGCTAGTAAGGCAAAATCATGATATCCAGCTGGACAAGGCAACAATGAACAAATAATAACTGGCAGGAACTTAGCTTCTGCTGGAGTAGACAGGTCACCAGAAAGATCCAAGAGCGAACTGAACAAATGCAGGAACATTGACAGCTGGCATGGAGTAACGATCTGAGTGGAGTTAAATAGAGCAGCCAACCAAAGGATAAATCACGTCACCTGTGGAAGGAACCTCAGAAGCAGCAGCTCCACTCACAGCCACCAGAGGGAGTCCATGGACAGAACTCGCCGAAGTACCATTCACGACCACAGGAGGGAGTTCGACAACAGAATTCACAACAGTACCCTCCCCTTGAGGAGGGGTCACCGAACCCTCACCAGAGCCCCCAGGCCGATCAGGATGAGCCAAATGAAAGGCACGAACTAGATCGGCAGCATGAACATCAGAGGCAAAAACCCAGGAATTATCTTCCTGACCATAACCCTTCCACTTGACCAGGTACTGGAGTTTCCGTCTCGAAACACGAGAATCCAAAATCTTCTCCACCACATACTCCAACTCCCCCTCAACCAACACCGGGGCAGGAGGATCAACGGAGGGAATCATAGGCGCCACGTATCTCCGCAACAACGACCTATGGAATACATTATGGATGGCAAAAGAAGCTGGAAGGTCCAAATGAAATGACACAGGATTAAGAACTTCAGAAATCTTATATGGCCCAATGAAACGACGCTTAAACTTAGGAGAGGAAACCTTCATAGGAACATGAAGAGATGACAACCAAACCAAATCCCCAACACGAAGTAGGGGACCAACACAGCACCGGCGGTTAGCGAAACGTTGAGCCTTCTCCTGGGACAATGTCAAATTGTCCACCACATGAGTCCAAATCTGCTGCAACCTGTCCACCACAGTATCCACACCAGGACAGTCCGAAGGCTCAACCTGCTCTGAAGAAAAACGAGAATGGAAACCAGAATTACAGAAAAAAGGAGAAAACAAAGTAGCCGAGCTGGCCCGATTATTAAGGGCGAACTCAGCCAAAGGCAAGAAGGGCACCCAATCATCCTGATCAGCAGAAACAAAGCATCTCAGATATGTTTCCAAAGTCTGATTAGTTCGTTCGGTTTGGCCATTAGTCTGAGGATGGAAAGTCGAAGAAAAAGACAAATCAATGCCCATCTTAGCACAAAAGGACCGCCAAAACCTCGAAAAACAAACTGGGAACCTCTGTCCGAGACGATGTTCTCCGGAATGCCATGCAAACGAACCACATGCTGGAAAAACAATGGCACCAAATCAGAGGAGGAAGGCAACTTAGACAAGGGAACCAAATGGACCATCTTAGAGAAGCGATCACCAACCACCCAAATGACCGACATCCTTTGAGAAACAGGGAGATCAGAAATAAAATCCATGGAAATATGCGTCCAGGGCCTCTTCGGGACCGGCAAGGGCAAAAGCAACCCACTGGCACGAGAACAGCAGGGCTTAGCCCGAGCACAAGTCCCACAGGACTGCACAAAAGAACGCACATCCCGTGACAAAGAAGGCCACCAAAAGGATCTAGCCACCAAATCTCTGGTACCAAAGATTCCAGGATGACCAGCCAACACCGAACAATGAACCTCAGAGATAAGTCTACTAGTCCATCTATCAGGGACAAACAGTTTCTCCGTTGGACAACGGTCAGGTCTATCAGCTTGAAACTTCCGCAGCACGAGCCGCAAATCAGGGGAGATGGCAGACAAAATTACCCCCTCTTTAAGAATACCCGCCGGCTCCGGAACACCCGGAGACTCAGGCACAAAACTCCTTGACAGGGCATCAGCCTTCACATTCTTAGATCCCGGAAGGTATGAAGCCACAAAATCAAAACGGGAGAAAAAGAGCGACCATCGAGCCTGTCTAGGATTCAAACATTTGTCAGACTCGAGATAAGTCAAATTCTTGTGATCTGTCAAGACCACCACGCGATGTTTAGCTCCTTCAAGCCAATGACGCCACTCCTCGAATGCCCACTTCATGGCCAACAACTCTCGATTGCCAACATCATAATTGCGCTCAGCAGGCAAGAATTTTCTAGAAAAGAAGGCACATGGTTTCATCACCGAGCCATCAGAACTTCTTTGCGACAAAACAGCCCCTGCTCCAATCTCAGAAGCATCAACCTCGACCTGAAACGGGAGCGAAACATCTGGCTTTCACAACACAGGGGCAGAAGAAAAACGATGCTTCAACTCCTGAAAAGCCTCTACAGCCGCAGAGGACCAATTGACCACATCAGCACCTTTCTTGGTCAAATCAGTCAACGGTTTAGCAATACTAGAAAAATTAGCGATGAAGCGACGGTAAAAATTAGCAAAGCCCAGGAACTTCTGCAGGCTCTTCACAGATGTCGGCTGAGTCCAATCATAAATGGCCTGAACTTTAACAGGGTCCATCTCGATAGTAGAAGGGGAAAAAATGAAACCCAAAAATGAAACCTTCTGAACTCCAAAGAGACACTTTGACCCCTTCACAAAACAAGGAATTTGCACGAAGGACCTGGAACACCATTCTGACCTGCTTCACATGAGACTCCCAATCATCCGAAAAGACCAAAATGTCATCCAAATATACAATCATGAATCTATCCAGGTACTCTCGGAAGATGTCATGCATAAAGGACTGAAACACAGATGGAGCATTAGAAAGCCCGAATGGCATAACCAGGTACTCAAAATGGCCCTCGGGCGTATTAAATGCTGTTTTCCATTCATCGCCCTGTTTAATTCGCACAAGATTATACGCCCCTTGAAGATCTATCTTTGTGAACCAACTAGCCCCCTTAATCCGAGCAAACAAATCAGACAGCAGCGGCAAAGGATACTGAAATTTGACTGTGATCTTATTAAGAAGGCGATAATCAATACAAGGTCTCAAAGAGTCATCCTTCTTGGCCACAAAAAAGAACCCTGCTCCCAATGGTGACGACGACGGGCGAATATGACCCTTCTCCAAGGATTCCTTTATATAACTCCGCATAGCGGCGTGCTCTGGCACAGATAAATTAAACAGTCGGCCCTTAGGAAACTTACTACCAGGAATCAAATTAATAGCACAATCGCAATCCCTATGAGGAGGTAGGGCACCGGATTTGGGCTCTTCAAATACATCCCGGTAATCTGATAAAAACTCAGGGACCTCAGAAGGAGTGGAAGGCGAAATTGACAACAATGGAACATTACCATGTACCCCCTGACAACCCCAGCCGGACACAGACATAGATCTCCAATCCAACACTGGATTATGGACCTGTAGCCATGGCAACCCCAAAACGACCACATCATGCAGATTATGCAACACCACAAAGCGAATATCCTCCTGATGTGCAGGAGCCATGCACATGGTCAATTGAGTCCAGTACTGAGGCTTATTCTTGGCCAAAGGCGTAGCATCAATTCCTCTCAATGGAATAGGATACTGCAAGGGCTCCAAGAAAAAACCACAGCGCCTGGCAAACTCCAAGTCCATCAAATTCAGGGCAGCGCCTGAATCTACAAATGCCATAACAGAATAGGACGACAGAGAGCAAATCAGAGTAACGGACAAAAGAAATTTAGACTGTACCGTACCAATGGTGGCAGACCTAGCAAACCGCTTAGTGCGCTTAGGACAATCGGAGATAGCATGAGTGGATTCACCACAGTAAAAACACAGCCCATTCCGATGTCTGTGTTCTTGCCGTTCAGCTCTGGTCAAAGTCCTATCACACTGCATAGGCTCAGGCCTATGCTCAGAGAATACCATCAAATGGTGCACAGCTTTGCGCTCACGCAAGCACCGATCGATCTGAATGGCCAAGGACATAGACTCATTCAGACCAGCAGGCGTGGGAAATCCCACCATGACATCCTTAAGGGCTTCAGAAAGACCCTTTCTGAAAATTGCCGCCAGGGCACACTCATTCCACTGAGTAAGCACAGACCACTTTCTAAACTTCTGACAGTACACCTCCGCTTCATCCTGACCCTGACACAAAGCCAGCAAGATTTTCTCTGCCTGATCCACTGAATTTGGTTCATCATAAAGCAATCCAAGTGCCAGAAAAAACGCATCAACATCATGCAATGCAGGATCTCCTGGCGCAAGGGAAAATGCCCAGTCTTGAGGGTCACCACACAACAAAGAAATAATGATTTTTACTTGTCGAACGGGGTCAACAGAGGAGCGGAGTTTCAAAGCTAGAAACAGTTTACAATTATTTTTGAAATTCAAGAACTTAGATCTATCCCCAGAAAATAAATCAGGAATAGGAATTCTAGGCTCTAACATCGGATTCTGAACCACAAAATCTTGAATGTTTTGTACCCTTGCAGTGAGTTGATCCACACAAGAGGACAGACCTTGAATGTCCATATCTACACCTGTGTCCTGAACCACCCAAAGGTTTAGGGGAAAAGAAAGACAAAACTCAGTGCAAAGAAAAAAAAAAGGTCTCAGAACTTCTCTTATCCCTCTATTGAGATGCATTAATACTTTGGGCCAGCTGTACTGTTATGGACCTGGTGGTTAGGAGCACCCGGCACGACCTGATAGTTAAACTGACACAGGACAAGCTCTGGGATGTGGGAGCTCTGCTGACCGCAACCCCTAATCCTATCACAACAACTAGAAATAGCCGTGGAGCGTTCCTGACTCTCCCTAGACGCCTCTTCACAGCCTAAGAGCTAGCTAGCCCTAGAGATAGAAAATAAAGCCTACCTTGCCTCTGAGAAATTCCCCAAAGGAAAAGGCAGCCCCCCACATATATTGACTATGAGTATAGATGAAAGTCACAAACGCAGAAATGAAACAGGTTTCAGCAAAGGGAGGCCAGACTTACTAAACAGAGAGGATAGGAAAGGTATCTTTGCGGTCAGCACAAAAAAACTACAAAAGACCACGCAGAGTGTGCAAAAAGACCTCCGCACCGACTAACGGTGCGGAGATGCCACTCTGCATCCCAGAGCTTCCAGCTAGTAAGGCAAAATCATGATGTCCAGCTGGACAAGGCAACAATGAACAAATAATAACTGGCAGGAACTTAGCTTCTGCTGGAGTAGACAGGTCACCAGAAAGATCCAAGAGCGAACTGAACAAATGCAGGAACATTGACAGCTGGCATGGAGTAACGATCTGAGTGGAGTTAAATAGAGCAGCCAACCAAAGGATAAATCACGTCACCTGTGGAAGGAACCTCAGAAGTAGCAGCTCCACTCACAGCCACCAGAGGGAGTCCATGGACAGAACTCGCCGAAGTACCATTCACGACCACAGGAGGGAGTTCGACAACAGAATTCACAACAGAGTCCGTGGTCACATGATCAGTGGCCTCAGTGTATGCAGGACTCTGCTGTGCTGGTTGTCATGGTGCTGGAAGAGTGTAAGCTTATGTGTGGGCTTAGAAGGGGTTTACAGTGTGGATGTAGCGGAGCCGTGTGTGTATGGAGCGGAACCGTGTGTGTACAAGGTGTGCAGAGCTGAGCCGTGTGTGTGTATGATGTGTACGGAGCAGAGCCATGTGTGTATGAAGTGTACGGAGGAGAGCTGTGCGTGTATGAGGTGTGCGGAGCAGAGCCGCGTGTGTATGAGGTGTATGGAGTGGAGCCATGTGTGTATGAGGTGTGCGGAGCTGAGCCATTTGTTTATGAGGTGTACGGAGCAGAGCTGTGTGTGTACGAGGTGTGCTGAGCTGAGCTGTGTGTGTATGAGGTGTACGGAGCAGAGCCGTGTGTGTATGAGGTGTAGGGAGCGGATCCGCAAGTGTACGAGGTGTATGTAGCAGAGCCGTGTCTGTACGAGGTGTGCAGAGCTAAGCCGTGTGTGTATGAGGTGTACGGAGCAGAGGTGTGTGTATGAGGTGTACAGAGCAGAGCCGCGTGTGTATGAGGTGTACGGAGTGGAGCCGTGTGTATATGAGGTGTACGGAACGGAGCCGTGTGTGTGTACGAGATGTGCGGAGCTGAGCCGTGTGTGTGTACGAAGTGTGCGGAGCTGAGCCACGTGTGTATGAGGTGTGCGGAGCTGAGCCGCGTGTGTACTAGGCGTGCAGAGCTGAAACGCGTGTGTACTAGGCGTGCAGAGCTAAGACGCATGTGTACGAAGTTTGCGGTGCTGAGCCGTATGTGTATGAGGTGTGCGGAGCTGAGCCACGTGTGTACGAGGTGTGCGGAGCTGAGCCGCGTGTGTACTAGGCGTGCAGAGCTGAAACGCGTGTGTACTAGGCGTGCAGAGCTAAGACGCATGTGTACGAAGTTTGCGGTGCTGAGCCGCATGTGTATGAGGTGTGCGGAGCTGAGCTGCGTGTGTACGAGGTGTGCAGAGCTGAGCCGCATGTGTACTAGGTGTGCGGAGCTGAGCCGCGTGTGTACGAAGTGTGCGGAGCTGAGCCACGTGTGTACGGGGTGTATGGAGCGGAGCCCTGTGTGTAAAAAATGTAGCTCTGTGTATAGAAAATGTATGAAGCTGACCCGTGTATGTGTACGGAGTGAAGCAGAGCCGTGTGTGTATGGGGTGTACGGGGGACACCATTTTGCAGTTCGCCTCAGCAGCAGAGAGGCTAGGTTCACCCCTGCCAGTAAATAGTTTTGGGCCTAGGAGCAGTGTCTGCACATCAGCGGAGTAGCCCACCTGTGAAGCTAACTACACCGCCTGTGTATCTAAATTTTTACTGCATCTAACCCAGGAAATTATTTTGGGCTTATAGCAGTGTCTGCACATCAGCGGAGTAGCCCGCCTGTGAAGCTAGCTACACCTCCTGTGCATCTACATTTTTACTGCATCTAACACAGTAAATTGTTTTGGGCCTAGGAGGAGTGTCTGCACGCCTGTGTATCTGAATTTTTACTGCATCTAACCCAGTTAATTGTTTTGGGCTTAGGAGCAGTCTCTGCAAGCCTGCATATCTAATTTTTTACTGCATCTAACCCAGTAAATCTTTTTGGGCTTAGTAGCAGTGTCTGCACGTCAGCTGAGTAGCCCGCCTGTGAAGCTAGCTACACCACCTGTGTATCTAAATTTTTACTGCATCTAACCCAGTAAATCCACTTGGGCCTAGTGCCACAGTTTGGCCACTCAGTTCTGCTCGGCTTTCATCCATCGGTTGTTGTGCCAACAGCTACAGATACAGAGTTGCCAATTAGTTAAGCACCAAAATGAGTGGCAAAAGGCTTGCTTCTGGTGGAAAGGGGAATAGGCGTGTTGGAAAGGGAAAAAAAGGTTGTGTCTGTGGGGTAGGTGGTAAAGCAACAGTAACATCTGCAGAAGAAAGACCATCATCCAGCCATAGTAAGATGTCTACTTCTTTTCGTGGACAATCTGATATGATCCCTTTCTTACGACCATCGCTGCGAGCATCACCAAAAATTCCAGATGAGACACAAAAACAGCAGGTGCTTGAACGGATATCAAGTGTTCATTCAAGTGGGCTCTCCTCCATGTCAACTTCAACATCACAACTACTCCAGTCCTCAGAGTTGTCACCCCAATCGCACTTGCTTCCTCACAGCTCCCAAGTCTCCAGCCGCCCGTCAGAGTATGGGGTCACACAGATGGTTGAGTCTGCTGAGCTGTTTACTCATACTATAGCCTGGGAATCAGAGGTCTGCTCCAGAGCTTCTGTGAATCCAGACAAGGAAATGATCTGCACTGATGCCCAGAATCTTTGTGAGTCGGATCCAGGCCCAGATGAAGAAGGTTCTGAGCATAGTGTAGACCCTCATTCCCAAACTGTAACTCCTGTTGGTGGAGACAATGAGGAAGATGATGATGAGACTGAGATACCTGATTGGAATGAAAACTTGACTTTTCGGTCGGGGCAGGAAGAGATTGGCTCTGAGGACGACGGGTGTGAGAACACACAGGAAGATGATGACGAGGTTGGAGACTCCACTTACTGTCAACCCCCAGTCCGCCAGTCCATGAGGTCAGCAAAGGAGGTGGAGGATGCTAGTAACAAATCTGATAACAAGGTTAGGTTGTGCCTTTCTGGACAGAGACAGAGTACTGGATGCACGTCAACAACTGCATCCTCAACCGTAACTGTGCCTCTGTGCAGAAGTCGTGGTGGCTCCTCAGGTCACACGAGCTCTAAGCCTTGCATAGCCTGGGCATTTTTTGACATTGCAAAGGATGACCCAACTCATGTTGTCTGTAAGATTTGTCACCAAAATCTCAGTAGAGGCCAAAAAATGACTAGCTTGAGTACTTCATGCATGAACCATGACATGGATATGAGGCATATGTCGCATTGGGAAGCTCACTGTGCTACAATGCAGCCTAGTAGGCCAGGTCGACCACCGTCTGCCCCATCAAGTGCATCCACGTCCTCTTCAATATGACTGTGGGGACAGCAGTCACACATGATTTTGGATGCAGACCTTCCTCCTCTTTACCCGCAACAGCCAGTGTGATTGGCAGGTCATCAGGACATTTGCAAGTGGAAACACCTGCTGGTGTTGAGCGCTCTCCGACATCGAGACCACATTTTGATCAAGGCAACATAACATCTCCACCTGCACCTTCCTCACAGACCAGCAGTTTGCTGGGGACACCCTACTCAACTCCGTCTAAGCAAGGCAGCCAGCCCTCAGTCCCTCAGATGTGGACAAGTAAAAGACCATTTCCTCCTTGCCATGACAAAGCTAAGAGGTTGAATTTCACCATCTGCAAGCTGTTGGCTACAGAAATGCTGCCTTTCCGCCTGGTGGACACAGAGGATTTTCGAGATCTTATGTCCATCGCAGTGCCCCAGTACCACATGCCCAGTCGCCACTACTTCTCATAGAAAGCAGTGCCTGCACTATGGACAGGGGCGTTACATGTCGATGACTGGGCACTGGGTAACTATGGTGAAATCAGGAGAAGGGGCTGCTGTCCAAGTCTTGCCATCCCCACGAGTTGCTCATCGATCCTCTGTATTTAGAAGTTCCTCCACTGCTTCTGCCTCCTCAACCTCCTCTCGGTCCTCCACCTGCACCCAAAGCCTGTCTGGTAATGCCACCCGCGTTCTAACTGCGCAGAAGGAATCCTGCACACCTCCTTACTATGCTGTCACCAGGGCTCAACGGCATCAGGCGGTGTTTACATTAAAATGTCTGGAAAATGTGAGTCACAGAGCTGAGGAACTGTGGTCAGCTCTGGAGACCGAGTTCCATCAATGGTTGTCTCCACTCAACCTGCAGCAAGGGAAGGCCGTGTGCGACAATGCTGCAAACCTGGGTATGGCCCTTCGCCAGGGCAATGTCACACTCGTGCCTTGTATGGCTCACGTTTTGAACCTGGTTGTCCAGCAATTTTTAGTCAACTATCCTGGACTAGATGGGCTTCTGCAGAGGGCACGGTTGCTGTGTGCTCACTTTTGCCCGCAGCTCAATGACTTACATCTCTACAGAAGTCGTTGGGCCTGCCAGTTAACCGGCTGAAATGCGATGTGCCCACATGGTGGAATTCAACTCTGCACATGTTGCAGCGACTGTGGCAGCATCGACGATCCCTGGTGCAATACGTTATGACATATAGCCTGGGCCAACGACATCCAGAGGTGGGGCAAATCACGCTGCAGGAGTGGTCTCAGATCAGGGACCTATGCACCCTTCTGCACAGTTTTGAAATAGCGACAAAGATGTTTATTGCTGATGATGCCATTATCAGCATGACTATTCCGGTGATTTACATGCTGCAGCACACCTTAAACAGTATTCGGAGTCAGGTGGTGGAACAAGAGGAGGAGGAGGAACATGAGGAGTCGTATGCGGAAGGGATAATATCTCCAAGGTCCAGACGGTCGGCAGCACCAAGGCATCTGGCATTGGAGGCTGGGGGAGAGGGATTACCGAGGGCGCATGGTAGCAGCCAAACTTTTGAGGAAGGTGCATGAGGCGAGGAAGAAGTGGAGGATGAACTGGCGCTGGGCATGGAAGACTCATCAGATGAGGGAGACCTTGATTAAATTTCTGTTGTGCGAGGTTGGGGGAAGAGGGCAGAGGAAGGAAGCATGATTCTCACCTCGCAACCACCCAGAAAACAAGGACTTGGTCCTCCTGGATGTGCAAGACACATGAGTGCCTTCTTGCCTGGAACATGACCCTCGTATTGTCAGAATCCGAAGTAATGCCGATTACTGGGTTGCCACACTCTTAGATCCCCGGTACAAAAGTAAATTTGTTGAAATAATTCCTGCCATAGAAAGCGATTCACGCATGCAGGAGTATCAGCAGAGACTGTTAAAGAATCTTACATCCGCTTTTCCACACAACACCAGTGGTGCACGTGGTGAATCTCTGAGTTCTAACTTGCCAACCGTGGGACTATCGAGTCATCACTCAAACCGTAACAGTAACATCGCATCTGGTGGTAACAGCAACTTTTTCCCATCGTTTCAAGATTTTTTAGACCATCCTTTGCAAGGCCACAGGAGACAAGAAGTCTGACGCACAGCTAACGCCTAGAGAGGATGGTACAAGGGTATCTCCAAGTTAACATCGATGCCATGACTGTGGAACTGGACCCTTGCTCATTTTGGGCTTCCAATCTTGAAAAATGGCCTGAGCTCGACACTCATGCCTTGGAGATCTTGTCTTGCCCCGCAGCCAGCGTTCTCTGTACGTATGTTCAGCGCTGCTGGTGGTGTGCTGACAGATAAGCGCACGCGGCTGTCCAGTGACAATATAGACAGACTAACATTCATCAAGATGAACAAATCATGGATCCGCAAAGACTTTTCTACCCCTGTGTCTTCCTGGGGAGACTAAAAGCTTGTTGATTTTTGAAAATCACCTCACCAACCGTTTTAAAAAACTCTGGCGAAATTAATGCCACTTAAGTGGTGTCGTTGAATTTTTGGAAAAAATTGAGACTCTTTATTGGGTCCCCTTGCTGAGATTGACCTCGGCCACCATCAGGGCATTACTGCCCTGACTGGCGTATGGGCCCAGTGGGCAGAAGGGGCCTGCATCGGGCCCCATCTCATCTGCTCATCGGGCCCCTACCGGCGCTGCGGCAGTTGAACGCTATTGACGTGCGGGCGCGCGTCCGCACATCAATAGTTAACAGCTGCCAGCCAATTGGAAGCTGGCAGCTGACATCAGCCGCAGTGTGCACATCGCCGGCATCTGATGTCATTGTCAGCCGCTGGCGAATGCGCGCTGCTGGAGGGAGCTTTGCTGAAGGAGCCGGGACAGGTGAGGAGAACTCGTTTGTTTTTTATTGTGAACGGCAATCCAGGGGGCCCAGGCTTGAATGCTGGACACACTGGGGGGCAGAATGCTGGAAACTGGGGGCAAATATGCTGGACACACTGGGGGCAATATGTTGGACACACTGGGGCAATATGCTGGACACACTAGGGGCAATAGGCTGGACACACTGGGGCAATATGCTGGACACACTGGGAGCAATATGCTGGAGACACTGGGGGCAATATGCTGGACACACTGGGGGCAATATGCTGGACACACTGGGGGGCAGAATGCTGGACACTGGGGGCAATATGCTGGACACACTGGAGGCAGGATGCTGGACACACTGGAGGCAGGATGCTGGACACACTGGGGGCAGGATGCTGAACACACTTGGGGCAGGATGCTGGACACACTGGAGGCAGGATGCTGGACACACTGGAGGCAGGATGCTGGACACACTGGGGGCAGGATGCTGGACACACTGGGGGCAGGATGCTGGACACACTGGGGGCAGGATGCTGGACACACTGGGGGCAGGATGCTGGACACACTGGGGGCAGGATGCTGGACACACTGGGGGCAGGATGCTGAACACACTGGGGGCAAGATGCTGAACACACTTGGGGCAGGATGCTAGACACACTGGAGGCAGGATGCTGGACACACTGGGGGCAGGATGCTGGACACACTGGGGGCAGGATGCTGGACACACTGGGGGCAGGATGCTGGACACACTGGGGGCAGGATGCTGGACACACTGGGGGCAGGATGCTGGACACACTGGGGGCAGGATGCTGGACACACTGGGGGCAGGATGCTGGACACACTGGGGGCAGGATGCTGGACACACTGGGGGCAGGATGCTGGTCAGACTGGAGGCAGGATGCTGGACACACAGGGGCAGAATGCTGGACACACTGGGGGCAATATGCTGGAGACACTGAGGGCAATATGCTGGACACACTGGGGGTAGAATGCTGGACATTGGGGCAGAGATCCTGGACATTGGGGCAGAGATGCTGGACACTGGGGGCAGAGATGCTGGACACACTGGGGACAGGACTCGAGACAGATGGGGCAGGATTGGAGACATGGGCAGAATGTAGATATGGGGCAGGATTGGAGACACGGGGCAGAATGAAAGACATAGGGCAGGATGGGAGACAGATCGTGCAGGATAATGGGGCAGGATGAATACGATGGAGACTGATGGGGCAGGATGGGGAGATCATATAAGGCAGAATGGGGAGATCATATGGGGCAGAATGGATACATATGAGGGCAGGTTGGGAGAACATATGGCTGGAGCCAGGAATGAGATACACAGGGCCAGGATGGGGGATATTACTACTAGCATAGGGGCTAATTAAGGGATATTATTACTGCAGTGATGTATTTATTTTATTTTTTGATTATACTGTTTTAAATGGGGGGCGGTCTTGTTACTGAGTAGAGTGATACTATGTCGTCTTTTTTTCTTCATGTGGTGTAATGTAGAAGTTGGGAAAAATTAAGTAATGTGTTCTGCAAGTGGAGCTCAAGATAACTGTTATTTATTGCAGAGATGAGTCCTGGCTGGATGAAGTGATGGCGGTCTGTGCTGGATGAAAGAAGAAGGACTTCACCTAGAGATGTCACTGATGAGTCAGTGTTACCTATACACTGACACTATACACTGTATACTATATACAGAGGTCCTGTGTACAATGTCACTGGTGATTGCCTCTACACATACACTGCATACTAAGTACAGATCTCCTGTGAATACTGGCACTTATGGGTTTTATTTCTTCCTAACTGAAGGGTAAATTGACTAAATCAATGGATGTTTGACAGGTTATAGTTTCATACAGGAACTATTTTTCTAGAATAATCTGGTTCAGGTATATGATGACCCCGTCACATGACCCCATCACATGACCCCATCACATGATCGGGGGGGCCCACAGTGTCTGAACAGCCCGGGGCCCTGGCTACCCTTAATCCACCCCTTGCAAGGAGTGTAGGTTATAGTGGAGTTAGCAGTTATCGTATACGCATATTGCATGTGTTCAAATCCAGAGGTGGATAAGTCGTAAGCTCACTTTACTTTTCAGAGAACTAATTATTGTGAACAGCCTGCGGCCTCCTCAGATGATAGTCACCGAATCGTTTCATTGTCTGAACAATAGGGACCAACTGAGAGCTATTCGATACCAAGATCACAGCACTTTTTTCTTCATCACTCATGACCTGTTATCCTTGTCATTATTGCATGGCCGCTCCAATCTTTTGGCCATGGAAATGCAGCCTTTCCTCCTTGTGGATACAGACGGTTTCCAAAAGCTGATGGCCATCACAGTCCCTCAGTACCAGTTGCAAGGTCACCATTACTTCTCTAAGAAAGATGTGCATGCGCTACAGCAACAAGTCGCAGACAACATCACCCATTTCCTGAGAAATTCTATGTCTGCCAGGGTGCATTTCAACACTGACACCTGAATGAGCAAGCATGGACAGGGGAATTACATTTCAATGGCTGGGCACTTGGTGTCTCTTGTGGCTGTGGGGGCAGTCGGGGAAGGGGCTGCTGCACAAGTCTTGCAATCCCCAAGGCTTGCAGGGCGCTTGGCGTAGGAGAAATAAACCACTAGACATCATAAGAGAGATACAGTCATGGCCAAAAGTATTGACACCCCTGCAATTCTGTCAGATAATACTCATTTTCTTCCTGAAAATGATTGCAAACACAAATTATTTGGTATTATTATCTTCATTTAATTTGTCTTAAATGAAAAAACACTAGGCCCAAAAGGATTTCCTCAGCTAGATACAGTTAAAAATTAGTACTTAGATAAACAGGCGGTGTAGCTTGCTTCAAGGGTAGGTTACTCTGCTGAGTAGCACAAAATTCTACTAGGCCCAAAAGGATTTCCTGGGCTAGATGCAGTTAAAAATTAGTAATTAGATAAACAGGTGGTGTAGCTTGCTTCATGGGTGGGGTACTCTGCTGAGTAGCACAAAATGCTACTAGGCCCAAAAGGATTTCCTGCGCTAGATGCAGTTAAAAATTATTACTTAGATAAACAGGCGGTGGGTGGGTGTTCTACTCTGCTGACTAGCAGACACTGGAGCTTTGGAGCAGACCTCTGAATCCCAGGCCATAGTATGAGTAAACAACTCTGCAGCCACCAGGAATTGATGATGGCAATGCAATGTAAAACACAGCAGATTGACCTCATTATAATCCACCCCTGCTCCTCGCTGCCAGTAACAATACTGTTTTTAACCCTGCTGTTCTGTTCGGGTCATAGTGACCCGAACAGACTTTTTGCGGCCCTGTAGATTTTTTTCTGTAAGTCTCTAAAACTTGAGACTCCTTGACTTTTCCTCATTTGGGGGGACCTACCTATGAGTATTTTTTTTTTTCCGTTTACTTTTTGCTACACGCAAAAAGTTACACTTGTTGTGTTCGGGTCATAGTGACCCGACATCGTTTTTTACAGCTGTGAGGCCATATTTTCAGTGAAATAAAGGAGTTATAACCTCAGTTGGGTCTATTTATTGCATCTACTATTGTATATCAATTGATTTATTTCCTAAATTATTTCAATGGGGTCGTACACGCGCTCTACCAGGGGTATGCATTGAGATCTGTGCACCATAAAAATGGCTTTATATTAATTATTTTTGGTGCGCAGTCTATTCTAAAATGTAGAGTGCATCCGGAGAGATCACTAGGTGTGCACTACACGTGTATATTATGCGCAGAACGGATTGCTCAGAACGCGCTGTCTAAGACGGGTTTTTTTTGTAAAGCTGAGCTGTAAAGTCTTGCAAATAATTTTTTTTTGCTAAGTAAGTCTGTCTTCCTGGCTTATCTGCTTGTTTTCAGAAGGGTTCTTATCTTCTCTGCTCTTATCAGTACACATATGCTAGCCCAGACATGTTATCTTTCAGTTTCTTTGGAGAGCAGCTGTGTGCTTCTACCCCCATGGCCTCTTCCGGCATCAAAAGAAAAAGATGCAGCTATTGCCCTTCTACTTGTGACAACAAGACGAGGATAACATGTTCTGGCTGTAAAACATTTCTATGCAAAAATCATGTGTATTGTTTTTCATGCAAGAATCCGTAAATTTATATGATCATGTAAATATATTCACATTGTAATGTTTATTATCCACAAAATGTTTTATTTGATTGTTTTGTTTTTGTTTTTTTTACAAAATATGTGTAGTTTTCTATTTTCGTTTTGCTCATTGGATGGATCTGTTTTTTCAGAATAAAAACAAAACAAAAAAAATTCTAGTTCATTTTTCTTTTTTTTTTACTACCAAACATGTTCACAAACAGTCTAGTAAGCAAAAAGTATAAAAAAAATGGAGTTAGAGTGTCTAAAATCAAGGTTTAATAAGCTGGGTCATAGTGACCCGGAACACTACAAGTGTATAGTAAATGCGAACAAAACAGCAGGGTTAACCAAATAAATAAATAAATAAATAAATACAGGTTTATTGGACACCATTATTCTTTTGAGGTTCACGTCATCAGGGTGTTCCATCCCCTGTCCCTCAGTGTTGCAGTCATATACTATCCCCCAGGCTCGCCCACCCACTTCCTTGACCACTTTTATGCATTGCTGCCACACTTCATTTCCTCAGAATTGCCAGCCCATAAACCTGGGAGACTTCAACAACCACACCTCCCCAGCTTCTTTCTCTAGCCACTTCTTGTGCCCTCTCACAACTTTCAACCTCTGAGACACACAAAGATGGTAACACCCCTGATCTGCTCTTGGTCCGGCTCAGTTCAATCTCCTACATAGATAACTCACCTCTTACCCTTTCTTCCCCATGAAATTAGGAAGATAACCACGTTCCCTAATCAAAGTCCTTTTTATATATATATAGCCTGCCTATTCTCTACTTCTCTGAACATAATTCACCATTAAACTCAAAATGAGAAACAATTTGGCCATCAGTGCAGATGATTTCCTCCTTTTGACTTCCAATGCCCATGGCATACAATGTGTGAATAGATCTGCAGACTCAGTCATCTGTGCTTCCCAAATGTCAGTTTTGTGGTTGGAAACTTGTGATGTGGGAGAAAACAAGGGTAAGTGGGGTGCCACCACTGAGGACTGTGCTGTGTGTGATGTTAAGGTGGAGGAAAAGGAGCAGAGGCCACTTGATGCAGCGCTTGCCATCTACTGGAACACATGTTCTTTCTGGCCCTCATCTACAAAGAATACCTCTGCACGGCTGCCAAAGTAAGGGAGTGGAGTAGCCTGTGCAGTAATAGAAGCTATAAAAATGCTGCAGAATAGCTCACTGCAGCAAAACAAGCCAACTTCTCATCCCTCATATCATACCTGTCTCACAACCATAAACAGCTATTCAGTACTTTCAATTCTCTCATCTATTCAGCAGCTCTGCCTGCCTCTCCTCTCATCTCAGCTGAAGACTTTGCATCACCAACTGTGAACTTTACCCAATAACATCCCACCTCATTCCAAACCTTACCACAGTCTTCATCCCAAGCCTAACCCACCTCTTCAACCTGTCACTAACGACTTGTGCATTCCCTCCTGATTTAAACATACCATGATCACACCCATCCTCAAAAAGCCCATTGTTGACCAATTCTCTTTCCTCCCCTATGCCTCCAAACTACTGGAACAAGATGTCTATTTTGAACTGTCCTCCCACTTCTCCTCTTGCTCCTTCTTTGATCGCTTGCAATCTGACTGCCCTGACTAAAGTCACCAATGACCTACTAACCGTCAAATGAAAGCAACAACAGTGTGTCCTCCTTCTTCTCCTGGACCTGGCATCTGCTTTTGACACAGTGGACCATTCCCTCTTACTACAGACTTTCTGATCTGTTGAAGCTACAGACTTGGCCCTTTGTTGGATCTCCTCGTACTTAACAGACAGAAAATTCAGTGTCTGCCACACACACCACCTCCTCATCTCGCCCCCTCTGTGTATGTGGCCCCTAAGGTACAGTTGTAGGCCCTGGCACTATTCTTAGGGAGCATGAGCTCCCTCCCTCTTAAAAGGACCACCCTCGTTAACTTAAGGTATTCGCAACCTATAGCTGGGTGACACCTTCTATGTAAGACTTCTCCAATATGGAGGTGCCTGAGCTACGTTGTCAGTTTGCCTTGCATGCTTGCTAGCTGTCAGTTTCCCCAGGTCCTCCCATCTGCTAGTCTACCCTGTACCCATCTGCTCGTAACTGTCTGTGCTCTTCGGTCCATATAGCACCTGCCAGTCCCCAACTGTCTAACACCTGGTCCAGCCCGCACCTTCCTATGTTTTTTCGTTCCTCAGCCAGTCCCATCTGCACCCATGGTTCAAGTGTCCCTACAGTTCCTGCCTGCATTCTTCATCCCTCATTTGGGCCGTAGCAGCCTACCAGCTGTATTGGGTCAGCTGACACCTTCTGTAGGTCAGCTTTGGAATAACACCTGGTGCAACCTTGTTGTCCCCCCTTGGGTAGCAGTTTTCACCTGCTACCACTTATCTGAGTTGGGATTTGGTTGGCCACCTAGTAATGCCCCTCCAGCATTTCCTAGGGATATGGCACAGTGTGTCACCGGGCAGTAATGGGAAAACAGGAGATGAGGAATCTGGGCCCCTGAACTGCCCTTCAGGCAAGAGGGAGCCCTGTTTTTCCTTATCTTGGAGGTACCCTTGAAGGTAGGGAGGCCCAAGTCACCGACCTGTCCCTATCTCCTGTTAAACCCTGAGCTAAACCTCCAACCCCCACCCCAGGTGAACAAAGTAAACAGTACCACAAAGCAAATAAACAGGATGACATAATATGAGAGTAAGGGGAACACAATACCAAAAGGTGAATGCACAAACTACAAATGGACAAAGTAATGGACAAAGTGGACAAATGGACAAAGTAACAAAAAATCAGCACTTAGCTTGTGCACACCGCTGCTAAACTCCACACCACAGATAGTACAGCAACAGAGCTCCAAACACCAGACTTGGCTGACACTAGGGAGCTGCTCCTGCTATGTTGGTCTCCAGAAAGGACCTATATCACCAACCGTCAGCTTATGCACCAGGTGACGCTTTTAAAGGATGTAGGCATAGTCACCAGCAACATCAGCTGACCCAGCAACACTGCAGTAACACCAGGTTGCCAGCAAGGAAAAACTGCATTTAACCCCAATGGCCTGAAAGGAAAAAAGCTTTATTGTGTGTGGAACCAGAGCTGTCATAAATCCAAAAATGAATCGTGACAGTACCCCCCTTTCAATGAGAGGTCTCTGGACCCTCAACACTGGACCTCACTAGTAATCAACATATGCTGAGGATGCCTCGATACACCAGAGTTCACCTCGGCCGTCACCTGACCCTTAGGTTTACAGCGAATGCAGCACGATAGAGATAACAACGTAGGCAGCACAAATCTCCAGAGTGCCGACCTGTGGAATGAGTTGTGTATGGGCATTACTGGGGGTAACTCCAGATGGTAAGTCCCTGGGCTTAGAATGGCCAACACCCGATATGGCCCGATTACCCTCGAACTCTAGATTCCAGTATCATGCTTCCACCTGATGGTGGACACCCATACATATTCATTCACACATGGGTCCAGACCTGAACATTTATTTGCACATGTGCAGCTACCACAAGATGGCGAACTCCTTTCAAAACCGACAAAATAGGCGTCCCCCTGTGTCACCAAACTCACACCCCCACTATGCACAGAGAGAACCACCACCCTCCTCTGACCTCTCCTCCTAAGAGGTCTCTGACACATCGGGTTAGCATATAGTTAGGGTAGAGTTTTCCCCTACTCCCTGGCAGCACCTCTGCTGCACTCACTGGAGAAGATGGGGTAGGTTGTAGAAGGACGACAGAGATCGTAGGTCCCGGGCAGCAGTCCTTACACGACTGACCCCAGCTGACTACTTCCCTGGACCGCCAATCTATGACCGGGTTGTATTTTTTCAACCAAGAGAGTCCTAAGACCATGGGAGTTGGCATGCCCTCCAAGATGTAGCGCAACAGGGACTCTTCATGACAAGCCCCTATATGCAGATGTATATTGTCTACGACCTGGGTAATGCTCCACTGGCTGAGTGGAACACAGTCAATGGCCTGGAAGCTTAGGGGTCTCGCTAGCATCCTACATGTCAGGCCATGGGTCTGGACAAAGTGAGCATCCACAAGACTGACACCTGCTCCACTGTCCACAAGCACCAGAATTAGAATTGTCTCAGTCACCCCTCCAACCGCCACTTCATTAGGGATGGTGCACTGAGATGAGAAGATGGAGGAAATATACACTCCCTGGTCGCCTCCCTCCACACAACCAGGGGGACACGGCTTCTGAGTGGATGATGGTATTTTGGCGTGAGATGGGCAGACATTGATAAAATGACCAGTCTGCCCACAGTGAAAACATGCCCCCACACCATGATGAAGCGCAGGCAACCCCATTTGGGAACCAACTCCTCCCACCTGCATGGGTTCGTCCACCTGCACCAGTGTGTCCTCTTCTCTAGCAATGACTACAAGGGGCACATTAGGTGTATGCCTCTCCCTCAAGTGTCTATCCACCCGAATGGCAAATGACATGGCGGCCTCCAATGACGAATTGAACCCATTGAATACATTTCAAAAACCTGACCTGCACATCCAAACATAGACTGAGTGTGAACAGGTGCTGAACCCAGAGTCGCCAACTCGTATATAGTTTGCATATAGTGTTTTCAGGTTTGCATGTTTTGGCGCTGCAGTGTGCTGCCCTTTTTACTTAACTATATACGAGTTGGCAACTCTGGGTTCAGCACCTGTTCACACTCAGTCTATGTTTGGATGTGCAGGTCAGGTTTTTGAAATGTATTCTTTAGCCTTCTGATCGTGCACTCCCCGCCTCCTAGCCACAGGTGTTTTAATTATAGTAGGTCTAATACCCCTCCACAGAAAGAGAGAATTTGAGTCCAAGAAGAGGTTTCACATGTACCCATTCAGATGGAGACGTTTATTCTCGGTGAGGTAGGTCAAGCGTAGGACCTCGTATAAGAGAGATGCCGTAAAGTGGCTACGAGGTACACATAAATATGGCCATTTTTATGCGCTAAAGGCTCTCATTTTTCATATTTCTAGTGCAGTAATGCAGTTCGGATTTCGTGTTTTCAGGTTTGCATGTTTTGGCGCTGCAGTGTGCTGCCCTTTTTACTTAACTATATACGAGTTGGCGACTCTGGGTTCAGCACCTGTTCACACTCAGTCTATGTTTGGATGTGCAGGTCAGGTTTTTGAAATGCACCTGAGCTGAGACCCAGAACCCCATCTGCAGCTGCTGCACCACCATGCAGACCCTTAAGCTCATCAGTGACGGACTGGAGCATTTGAGCAAAGGCCTGCATTTGAGCCATGGCTCACCAGAAAAAAATAAAACTCGGTTGTTGATAATGTCACGGGGCAGTAATGGGAAAACAGGAGATGAGGAATCTGGGCCCCTGAGCTGCCCCTCAGGCAAGGGCGAGCCCTGTCTTTCCTTAACTTGGGGGTACTCTTGAAGGTAGGGAGGCCCAAGTCACCAATCTGTCCCTATCTCCTGTTAAACCCTGAACTAAAACCCCAACCCCCACCGCAGGAGGTGAACAAAGTAAACAGCACCACAAAGCAAATAAACAGGATGACACAATATGAGAGTAAGGGGAACTCAATACCAAAAGGTGAATGCACAAACTACAAATGGACAAAATAACAAAAAGTCAGCACTTAGCTTGTGCACACAGCTGCTAAACTCCACACCACAGATAGTACAGCAACAGAGCTCCAAACACCAGGGAGCTGCTCCTGCTAGGTTGGTCTCCAGAAAGGACCTATATCACCAACCATCAGCTGATGCACCAGGTGACCTTTTAAAAGATGTGGGTGTGGTCACCAGCAACATCAGCTGACCCAGCAACATTGCAGTAACACCAGGTTGCCAGAGGGGAAAAACTGCACTTAACCCCCAATGGCCTGAAAGGAAGAAAGCTTTAATGTGTATGGAATCAGAGCTGTCACAAATCCAAAAATGGATCGTGACATTTAAAAAGAAGTAAAATTGCTATAATTTAATTTATTTTGCCTCCTTAAAAAGTGCAATAAAATAAAATAAAAATAATCAAAAAGTTGCATGTGTGAAAAAATTGCATCCACAAAAACTACAATTTGACATGCAGGAGACATTCTCATACAGATCCCCTAATGGAAAACGTTGAAACTTATTGGTCTAAGAATATAATGAATGAATAAACAAATTCTTTTTTCTTTCAAACAGTATATTAATTGTACGAAAGCACTAAAATATAAATATCACTATAGAAATTTGATATTGCATAATTTTGCCGACCCACAAAAAAGTTAATATTCTATTTGTGCAGCATAGTGAATAGTGTAAGCTTTTAAGTGGCAAAATTGCTGCTTAGTTTATATTCCCTCCGATTCCCATTAAGAGTTATTAAAATTTAGCTAAATTATACATCCCTAAAGTGATGTCACAAAAATATACAACTCGTCCCAAAAAAGTAGCCCTCATATGATTGTGTTGCAGAAAAAATAAATAAAAAAAGTATGGCTTCTGGACCGACAGATTTAAAAAGTAAATAAATGGTCTGCCAAAACAACAGGCAATGACCATATACAGTGAGGAAAATAAGTATTTGATGCACTGACGATCTTGCACGTTTTCCCAGCTACAAAGAATGGAGAGACCTGCCATTTTTATCATAGGTACATTTGAACTTCGAGAGACAGAATCTTTAAAAAAAAAAAATCCAGAACATCACATTGTATGACTTCTACATAATTAATTTGCATTTTATTGCATGAAATAAGCATTCAATACAGGTATTTGACTGTGCACAGCATGTACTGTTCACTCTGAGAAAGATGGCACCTGCTACTTGTGCTGGCGCTGCACCCTCTTTGCACTCACTCTATCTGCCCAGATTCAAAGATCGCATAAGATCCCTGTGCTGGCTCCATCCCCTCTGCCAAGCACTGGCTGTGTCAAGTCAAATGCACCCAGTACTTAGTAGAGGGGGTGGCGTTATAATTTGAGATCCGGTGCACACTTCAGCACACTTTTCTGACTAACTTTCCACTTTCTCTGTATGGAGAGCACTTGGGAGCAGTGTTGAAGTGTGTCCTGGTGTCGCGGTCTGCATTGAATGATATGGCTGTCCAGATTCAGCCAGCAGACCTTGTGTTTGACAACTGTGGAGTAGGAGAAGAGATTAATGATCTTAATATCAATAGTGGTTACTTTATGAATTATAGATGTGTGACGGGTCTCTCTCTTAGATGGTAACGGTTCATTTTGCCAACCTTTTCTAAAAAACATGATAATATCGAACAATAGGATGGACCACAAGGAGGGGGTGTATGGGATGATGTTGTGAACATAAAACCTTGATTTTCTTTGTAGATATATATCAACTCTGTTCCGGCCTTTCCTATTTTGTCTTAAATAATTTTTTGATTCTTTTGTGATCCATTTAAATCTACCCCTTTTGTTACTCTCTATTTCAGAATCTGATAGATCAGTGTCACGCACGCGCCCAGACTGGTTGGTGCGGGCATACGGGGGTGTGGCCCCACTGGACCACAGACCAAACTTCCCTGGAAGGGGCGTAACTAAGTAGCTTCCTAGGTGTTCGCTGGAGCTTCTGATGGTGAGGTCAGACTTGTGCAATAGGAAGCTACCAGGTGCCACTCCAGGGTGATGTCTAGCTGTGGCTGCTGATCCCACTAAGGAACGCTCCGGGCACGGCTGGCACTCTGGCTGACAGGCGGGCACGGCTGGGACACAGGCAGGCAGACGGGTACAACAGAGACACTGGCGGGCAGGCGGACACGGCTGGCTCTCTGGTAGGCAGGCGGGTACGGCTGGAACATAGGAAGAACCGGTAGGGACCGGTCTGCAGGCAGGTATGGGAAACAGGTTGGAACCTGTTCAGACAGGAGGACTAAGTAACAAGTAGAGAAAGACCGCAAGAGCGGATGCAGAGCGAAAGCACAAGAGCTAGAACCAAGAACAGAAACGCAGGAGGCTGAGTACGAGTAGAAGGTGGAACTAAGAGAAGAGAAGGAAAAGGCAGAGCCAAGGGCCGAGCCAAGGGCAGAGACGCTGGAGGCGGAGCCAAGAGCGGAGACTCTGGAGGTGGAGCCAAGAGCGGAGACGCTGGAGGCGGAGCCAAGAGCGGAGACGCTGGAGGCAGAGCCAAGAGCAGAGATGCTGGAGGCGGAGCCAAGAGCGGAGACGCTGGAGGCGGACCCAAGAGCGGAGACGCTGGAGGCGGAGCCAAAGCGGAGATGCTGCAGGCGGAGCCAAGAGCGGAGACGCCGGAGGCGGAACCAAAAGCGGAGACGCTGGAGGTAACGCCAAGAGTGGAGACGCTGGAGGCGGAGCCAAGAGCAGAGACGGAGTCAAGTGCAGAAACACAGGAGGCGGAGCCAGATAGAATCGCAAAGAGCGGAGCCAGATAGAACCGCAAAGAGCGGAGCCACAGAGCAAAGCCAGAGAGTGCGAAGCAAGGTCTGAGTGCAGAGCCGCAAGAGTGCGGAGTGTAAGCAGACTGAGAACACAAGGAAAGACAAAGCAGGGAAGGAAGCCACAGACAAGGAGACCGAGAAAAGACAAAGTACAGACAAGGCAATGGAACAAGACACAGGGACAAAGACACAGGGACCAGGATATTCTGCCTCCTGGAGGGCGGACTATAAGATCAAGGCAATAGCACAGAGAAAAGCCTCCAGAGAGGGAGTAACTCAGAGCAAGGCCAGGCAAACTCAGCAGCTAAACACTAAGGCTATGTTCACACCTTGCGTCGGGTCCCTGCGGGTTCTCCCGCAGCGGATTTGATAAATCTGCAGGGCAAAACAACTGCGGTTCTCCCTGCAGATTTATCGCGGTTTGTTCCGCGTTTTCCACTGCGGGTTTCCGCCTATACTATTGATGCTGCATATGCAGCAATATGCAGCATCAATAGTAATGTTAAAAATAATAAAAATTGGTTATACTCACCCTCTGATGTCCGGATCTCCTGGGCGCTGCACCCGGCGGTCCGGTTCCTAAGATGCTGTGGGAGAAGGACCCTTCGTGACGTCACGGTCATGTGACCGCGACGTCACCGCAGGTCCTGGTCGCACAGCAACTCTGACCGGACGGCAGTGTGCAGCGCCCAGGAGCTCCGGACATCAGAGGGTGAGTATAACCAGATTTTTTATTTTTTAACCCCAAATATGGTTCCCAGGGCCTGGAGGAGAGTCTCCTCTCCTCCACCCCGGGTACCACCCGCACATTATCCGCTTACTTCCCGCAACGTGGGCACAGCCCCATGCGGGAAGTAAGCGGTTCAATGTATTCCTATGGGTGCAGAATCGCAGCGATTCTGCACAAAGAAGTGACATGCTGCGGGTTGTAAACCGCTGCGTTCCCGCGCGGTTTTTCCCGCAGCATGTGCACAGCGGTTTGCGGTTTCCATAGGGTTTACATGTTACTGTAAACGCTATGGAAACTGCTGCGGACCCGCAGCATCAAAATCGCGGCGGTTCCGTGGTAAAAACCGCTAAGTGTGAATATAGCCTTACTGAGCTAACACATTGCACAGGCACAGAGCACAGGGTGGAGCTGCACTATATACAGGAGGCCTCTTGGTAATTGGTCAGGAACTGATTAGACAGATGCACCTAATTCCTATAAGAACCAGAGAGTTCAGGCGCTGGCCCCCTATACACATAGCCATGAAGCATGCACAGAGCAGAGACACAGAACATGGAGCTGGCATGAAACAGAAACCACATCATGGCCTGGAGCAGTGGGTAAGATTGTGCTGATATGCCAGCAGAGTTGATACAATCAGTATCAGAGGAAGTGATATCTGTGCCTTCTTCCCATACAGCTAGTCTGTCCTCCGAAAGAAAAAGCCTGAATTAACCTACATCTCCTGCAAATTGTTTGTTTTCTTTATTTTATATTTGTTTGAATGATGAACGCGACTAGCAAACTATGTCTGACAAGTGTTTATACAATATGAGAGTTGTGAATTAAATGGTTGAATAGCGATCACTATATGGTAACGTCTAACACTGTGTACTGTGCCTATTTTGGACATGAATTTCCACTTCTTTCTGTCAATAATATTATTTAATAAGCAAAAAAAAATCTCTACTTGGATTGCTAAATTTTGAAAGGTTGAACAAAAATATTTTCTCTACCCATTCAAATTACATAAGTATTGTGAACAAAGGGTCGTTAGTAGGGTTGAGCAACTTTTAGTTTTTTAGTGTCGAGTGAAATCAGCCGATTATCATGAAAAGTCGGGGATCGACCGAAACACGAAACCCAATGCAAGTCAATGGGGAAGCATAGTCGGCAGTGAGTGGAGGCCAGGAAAACACCTACAGTGCCCATTTTAATGGCAAAAACATCCATTCTTGTTACAGAAGCTTGTCAATCTTAATTTACCTTATAATAATAGTTAGGCATTGGAAATTGGGGGTCATTTGGCTAAAGTTCTGGGGGGTAGGGCTGGTTCAAGTATTTAGTGGGCCCAGGAAATGTGGACCACGTCACGGCAGTGGAGCAGGGAGAGGTAAGTATTTCAACTTTGCAAGTGCTGTGATCCTGAGCAAGCAGGGGGGGCCCACTCGTTGGCATTGGCACTGGCACAGGGCCCCTCAAAGTACGGCGGTGTGTTTGCACGGCGGGTGCGCCTCCCACCGGCAGTGACACTTTTGCGTACTATGAGGGGCCCTGTGCCAGTGACGTCGCCAACGAGTATTCCCCCCCACCTGATGAAGGAACCTGCCCTTTCATCTGCACCTTCCTCTTTGTCCCAGTGTAAGGTGGTATGGTATGCGGGAAGGGGAACCTGACTTTCAGCAGGGTCACATTCTGGCTGTGTAGCATGCACGGGGAATGTAGCGTTCTGGGTCAATGTACCAGCAGACTCATCTATCACTGGCTGGGCAATGGGCAGGATGAGGAGGAAACACAGATATAGGCCCAAATAATAAAGTGGGCTAAATGCAGTTCAAAATTGGTAACAGGACTAACCAGGGGGCATTGCTTCGTTCTGTGGAGTACAACTGCAATGAGAGGCTGACACAGTGAGTAGACCCAAATCAGTAAGTAGGCTAAATGCAGTTCAAAATTGTTAACAGAAGTAAACAGGCGGCACTGGTTTGTTCAGTGGAGGAGAACATCAAGGAGCGGCAGACAACGTTAGTAGGGCCAACAAAACAAGTAGACCAAATGCAGTGTTATATTAAAAACAATTTAACGAGAGCCTGCAGATAGAAGCTAGGGAAAGGCAACCTGGAGAACACCTAGGAGCGGAAGACATGGTTTGTAGAACCCAGACCCAACTTGAAGGCCTAATGCAGTGTTGTTTCAGCAACTACTTAACAACAGCTTCAAGATAAAAGCTAGGGAGAGGCAACCTGGAGAACACCTTGGAGCGGCAGACACCGTCCCTACAACCCAGACCCAACTTGTAGGCCTAATGCAGTGTTGTTTCAACAACTACTTAACAAGAGCTTCAAGATAGAAGCTAGGGAGAGGCCACCTGGAGAACACCTTGGAGCAGCAGACAACGTCTCTAGATCCCAGACCCAACTTGTAGGCATAATGCAGTGTTGTTTCAACAACTGATTAACGAGAGCTTGAAGATAGAAGCTAGGGAGAGGCAACCTGGAGAACACCTTGGAGCGGCAGACACTGTCTCTACAACCCAGACCCAACTTGTAGGCCTAATGCAGTGTTGTTTCAACAACTACTTAACAAGAGCTTTAAGATAGAAGCTAGAGAGAGGCAACCTGGAGAACACCTTGGAGCGGCAGACACCGTCTCTACAACCCAGACCCAACTTGTAGGCCTAATGCAGTGTTGTTTCAACAACTACTTAACAAGAGCTTCAAGATAGAAGCTAGGGAGAGGCAACCTGGAGAACACCTTGGAGCGGCAGACACTGTCTCTACAACCCAGACCCAACTTGTAGGCCTAATGCAGTGTTGTTTCAACAACTACTTAACAAGAGCTTCAAGATAGAAGCTAGGGAGAGGCAACCTGGAGAACACCTTGGAGCGGCAGACACCGTCTCTACAACCCAGACCCAACTTGTAGGCCTAATGCAGTGTTGTTTCAACAACTACTTAAGAAGAGCTTCAAGATAGAAGCTAGGGAGAGGCAACCTGGAGAACACCTTGGGGCGGCAGACACCGTCTCTACAACCCAGACCCAACTTGTAGGCTTAATGCAGTGTTGTTTCAACAACCACTTAACAAGAGCTTCAAGATAGAAGCTAGGGAGAGGCAACCTGGAGAACACCTTGGAGTGGCAGACACCGTCTCTAGAACCCAGACCCAATTTGTAGGCCTAATGCAGTGTTGTTTCAACAACTACTTAACAAGAGCTTCAAGATAGAAGCTAGGGAGAGGCAACCTGGAGAACACCTTGGAGCGGCAGACACCGACTCTACAACCCAGAACCAACTTGTAGGCCAAATGCAGTGTAATATTAACAAATACTTAACGATCGCCTGAAAATGGAAGTTCAGGACAGGAAACCAGGAGAACAGTATGGAGCGGCATACACCGTTAGAAGGCCCCAACCACACTAGTAGGCCAAATGCAGTGTAATATTAACAACTACTTCACGAGAGCCTGAAAATGGAAGTTCAGGACAGGAAACCAGGAGAACAGCAAGGAGCGGCATACACCGTTAGAAGGCCCCAACCACACTAGTAGGCCAAATGCAGTGTAATATTAACAACTACTTCACGAGAGCCTGAAAATGAAAGTTCAGCACAGGAAACCAGGAGAACAGCATGGAGGGGCATACACCGTTAGTAGGCCCCAACCACACTAGTAGGCCAAATGCAGTGTAATATTAACAACTACTTCACGAGAGCCTGAAAATGAAAGTTCAGCACAGGAAACCAGGAGAACAGCATGGAGGGGCATACACCGTTAGTAGGCCCCAACCACACTAGTAGGCCAAATGCAGTGTAATATTAACAACTACTTCATGAGAGCCTGAAAATGAAAGTTTAGGACAGGAAACCAGGAGAACAGCAAGGAGCGGCATACAATGTTAGTAGGCCCCAACAAAACTAGTAGGCCAAATGCAGTGTAATATTAACAACTACTTATTGAGAGCCTGAAAATGGAAATTCAGGACAAGATAGCAGGAGAACAGCAAGGAGCAGCAGACACTGTTAGTAGGCCCCAACCAAACTAGTAGCCCCACTGCAGTTTTAAAATTCAGATAGGCTGAAAACCTGACAATTGTAGGCCATTTTTTTAAGAGGACACCTGTATAGAGTGGCACAGACAGACACTGCTAGTAGGCCTTACACCACAAATTTGGTTTAAAAAAGGTTACATGGGTACACGGTCAGCATTGGTGTGGTCAGTGGAGGACAATTGGAAGGAGGGACCGCAGACTGACTTATTAGGCCTAAAATAAAAAAGGAGGCTCTATGCACTTTTAAATAGGTTCCAGGGGTACACAGGCAGCATTGGTGTGGTCAGCGGAGGACTATTGGAAGGAGGGACCGCAGACAGACTTAGTAGGCCTAAAATAAAAAAGTAGGCTCTATGAACTTTTAATTAGGTTCCAGGGGTACACAGGCAGCATTGGTGTGGTCAGTGGAGGACTATTGGAAGGAGGGACCGCAGACAGACTTAGTAGGCCTAAAATTAAAAAAGCAGGCTCTATGAACTTTTAATTAGGTTCCAGGGGTACACAGGCAGCATTGGTGTGGTCAGTGGAGGACTATTGGAAGGAGGGACCGCAGACAGACTTAGTAGGCCTAAAATAAAAAAAGTAGGCTCTATGCACTTTTAATTAGGTTCCAGGGGTACACAGGCAGCATTGGTGTGGTCAGTGGAGGACTATTGGAAGGAGGGACCGCAGACAGACTTAGGCTGGTTTCACACTTGCGTTTTGATCTGCGACGTTTTAAACGCAAACACATTTAAATGCATTTGGTGCAAAAACGCGTTTAAACGCGTTTAAACGCAGCGTTTTTTAGGCGCATGCATTTTTGCATGTATTAACGCAAACGCGGAGTTTTGAGGGACCGCAGACAGACTTAGTAGGCCTAAAATAAAAAAAGTAGGCTCTATGCACTTTTAAATTGGTTCCAGGGGTTCACAGGCAGCATTGGTGTGGTCAGTGGAGGACTATTGGAAGGAGGGACCACAGACAGACTTAGTAGGCCTAAAATAACAAAATAGGCTCAATTCAGCTTCGATTATGTGGTAGGGGTACACGGGCAGCATTGGTGTGGTCAGCGGAGGACTATTGGAAGGAGTGTCTGACACAGTTATTACTCCCAAAAAATAAATAGATTTTAATGTCTCGCAAAACAACAACAACAAAAAAAAGGGTGGCATACTTAGGTACAGGGGTGGGTTCCTCTTCTGACTTTCAGACATAGTAATGTGATGCAAAGTATTTACTGGTGCAAATATAGGACACGGCCCCTGACTATTTTAACAAGCATCATACATGTCAACAAATTGGTATTGTCAGTGCCAGGCATTGAAGGATTTCAGCGCATAGACTAAACATTGGTGGAGCTGTGAGAGATAATTTTGCAAGTGGTAGAGCACTGTTTGAGCTGGGGGGCACTCTCTTGCGGCCGGCGGTACAGGCCCAGGGCCCCCCATGTTACAACGGTGTGTCTGACGTTGGGTGCGTGCCACCACCGCCAGAGACACTTCATTGTACTATGAGGGACCCAGTGGCAGTGCCGTCAACCAAAAGTGGGCACACCCACCTCTTCAGACAAACAGCACTCTCACGGGTGCTTGCACCAAGTGGCGAGCCCACGGCCCCGTGGGGGGAGTGAGACCATTTAGGGAGGTGGAAACATGTCGTATGCTGGACAAACGGCAGCAGCAAATTAAGAGATTGGAACAGTCAGTAAGACCAGTCCACAAGCTTGACCTTTTTATAGGAAAGCTATGTGTCAGCCGGGAAAGGTGGGGCAAAATAATTAGAAATCCATGAGTGGTTCATCTTAATTAAGGTTAGATCATCAACATTTTGGGTAGCCAGACGAGTCCTTTTTTCGGTCAATATTGAACCAGCAGCATTGAATACTCTTTCTGATAGCACACTAGCTGCTGGGCAAGCAAGCTCCTGCAATGCATATTCGGCCAATTCAGGCCAGGTGTCTATTTTGGATGCCCAGTAATCAAATGGGAATGATGGTTGAGGGAGAACATCGATAAGGGATGAAAAATAGTTAGTAACCATACTGGACAAATGTTGTCTCCTGTCACTTTGAATTGATGCTGCAGTACCTGTCCTGTCTGCGGTCATTGCAAAATCATTCCACAACCTGGTCAGAAAACCCCTCTGTCCAATGCCCCTTCTGATTTGTGCACCTCTAACACCTCTGCCCTGTTGCCCCCTGCACCTTGTGTGAGAACGATCACGGGCGCTGTGTGCTGGGAATGCCTGAATCAAATGGTCTACAAGACTTGCTTGTTTGGTTGCCAATACTTGTTCGAGGTTCTCATGTGGCATGATATTTTGCAATTTGCCTTTATAGCGAGGATCAAGGAGGCAGGCCAACCAGTAATTTTCATCGGTCATCATTTTTATAATGCGTGTGTCCCTTTTGAGGATACACAAGGCATAATCCGCCATGTGGGCCAATGTTCCAGTTGTCAAATCTGCGCTTGTGCTGGGTTGAGGGGCAGTTTCTGGCAAATCAACGTCACTTGTCTCCCTCAAAAACCCAGAACCCGGCCTTGCAACACCACCAGTTTCTATTGCCCCCTGAGAAGATACCTCATCCAAAAAATACTCATCCCCATCATCCTCCTCGTCCTCCTCCTCTTCGCCCGCCACCTCGTCCTGTAGACTGCCTTGACCAGACAATGGCTGACTGTCATCAAGGCTTCCCTCGTCCTCAGCTGCAGACGCCTGCTCCTTTATGTGCATCAAACTTTGCATCAGCAGATGCATTAGGGGGATGCTCATGCTTATTATGGTGTTGTCTGCACTAACCAGCCATGTGCATTCCTCAAAACACTGAAGGACTTGACACAGGTCTTGTAGCTTCGACCACTGCACACCTGACAACTCCATGTCTGCCATCCAACTGCCTGCCCGTGTATGTGTATCCTCCCACAAATACATAACAGCATGCCTCGGTTCACACAGTCTCTGAAGCATGTGCAGTGTGGAGTTCCACCTTGTTGCAACGTCGATGATTAGGCGATGCTGGGGAAGGTTCAAAGACCGCTGATGGTTCTGCATACGGCTGGAGTGTACCGGCGAATGGTGGATATGCGAGCAAAGTCTGCGCACTTTGAGGAACAGGTCGGGTAACCCTGGATAACTTTTGAGGAAGCACTGCACCACCAGGTTTAAGGTGTGAGCCAGGCAAGGAATGTGTTTCAGTTGTGAAAGGGCTATGGCAGCCATAAAATTCCTTCACTCACTACCTTGCCTGCCTCAAGATGTACAGTTCCCAGCCATGACTGAGTTTCTTTCTGCAAGAACTCGGACAGAACTTCCGCGGTGTGTCTGTTGTTGCCCAAACACTTTATAGCCAATACAGCCTGCTGACGCTTGCCACTAGCTGTCCCATAATGGGACACCTCGTGTGCAACAGTGGCAGCTGCGGATAGAGTGCTCGTGCGACTGCGGTCTGTGGACGAGCTCTCGCTTCTGCAGGAGGACGAGGAGGAGGAGGGGGGCGAATGCCTACAGCCAACTTTTTCCTAGACCGTGGGCTTGGCAGAACTGTCCCAATATTGCTGTCCCCTGTGGACCCTCCATCCACCACATTAACCCAGTGTGCCGTGATGGACACGTAATGTCCCTGGCCATGCCTACTGTTCCATGCATCTGTTGTCAGGTGCACCTTTGTACTCACAGATTGCCTGAGTGTGTGGACGATGTGGTCTTTTACATGCTGGTGGAGGGCTGGGATGGCTTTTCTCGAAAAGAAGTGTCGACTGGGTAGCTCGTAGCGTGGTACAGCGTAATCCATCAGGGCTTTGAAAGCTTCGCTTTCAACTAACCGGTAGGGCATCATCTCCAACGAGATTAGTCTAGCAATGTGGGCGTTCAAACCCTGTGTACGCGGATGCGAGGAAGAGTACTTCCTTTTCCTAACGAGAGTCTCATGTAGGGTGAGCTGGACTGGAGAGCTGCAGATGGTGGAACTAGCGGGGGTGCCGATGGACATGGCAGACTGAGAGAGGGTTGGAGATGGTATTCTTGCAGGTGCCCTACATGCAGTGTTTCCTACCACGACCGAAAAGACAGAAAATGGATGGCACTCAAGAGTATAACGCTGCACAGATTATGGACTAAGCAACTTCTGACAACTAGGCGTCACGCAAGCTATGGGTATACTGGTGCTCTGCATGAATAGCAATAAGCTACATAATCCACGGCAAAAAGAGGAAGAATATGCGGCACTCACCCAAAAGATGCTGTGTAAGCGTGCTCTTTATTGGAAACAAAATGTATATACATCCATTTAGGACATCAGGTGGAGCGGAGGGTGCGGTGATGGAGGCTGGACGACGGCCGTTTCGCAACTGAATGTGCTTCAACGGGTCCACATACTAGGTTACCAACGTCATATCCTTTTATAGGTTTTCTGACATATATAGTTTCCTACCACGAACCTGGTGATTCCCTGACTGCTTTGACCTGGCGACGCAACCTGCACATTTACTGCAGGTTGTGCGGTAAACGGTGGGCTTACAGTGAGGGAAGGAATGTAGCATTGCTGACTAGCTATATTGGCACAGGGTGCTACAACCTTAAGGGACGTTTGGTAGTTAGTCCAGGCTTGCAAGTGCATGGTGGTTAAATGTCTACGCAACTTGTATTTAGATATTTAACATTCTGACCTCTGCTTAAGGTACTTGAACATTTTTGACAGATGACTTTGAGCTGATCATTTGGATGTGGTTTAAAAAAATGCCAGACTGCACTCTTCCTACTATCGGATACCTTTTCAGGCATTGCAGATTGAGCTTCTTTAACCGGATAGCCACGCTGTCCTACAACTGCTTTTGGTTTTGCCACGTGTTTTTGGCCAGATACGGGCCTGGCAGATGGAACCTGTTGCAATGTTGATGCCTGCTGCGGCTCCTCCTCCCCCGCTTCAGAGCTACTGCTGCCTGCACCCTGTTCCCCCAATGGCTGCCAATCGGGGTCAACAACTGGGTCATCTATGACCTCCTCTTCTATGTCATGTGCAACTTCCTCTGTGTCACCGTGTAAGCCGGTGCTATAGTGTTCATGATGGGGCTCTATAGTCTCATCAGGGTCTGATTCTGGATCAGTACACTGCGAGGGTAATGTTCTGATCTGAGTCAATGGAACAGCATAGTAATCCGGCTGTGGCTGTGCATCTGTGCACTCCACGTCCGACTCATCTTGTAATGGGCATGGCCTGTTAACAATTTCCCTTTCTAACCCAGGACCGGTATGTGTAAAGAGCTCCATGGAGTAACCCGTTGTGTCGCCTGACGCATCCTTCTCTGTTGTTCTTGGTGAAGAAGACAAGGAAGCGACTTGTCCCTGACCGGGAACATCCACTGACGACGTGCTGCTTTTACATTTAGCAGTTTCCGAAGAGGAGGCGAAAGAGCTAGAGGCAGAGTCAGCAAGGAAAGCCAGAACTTGTTCCTGCTGCTCCGGCTTTAAAAGTGGTTTTCCTACTCCCAGATAAGGGAGCGTTCGAGGCCTTGTGTAGCCAGATGATGACGCTGGATCAACAACTTGAGACTTATGTGCTATATTGATTTTCCGATGACAACCTGATGCTCCACCACCACTACCATCATTACCAGCTGGCAAGGACCGCCCACGGCCACGACCTCTTCCACCAGACTTCCTCATTGTTTGAAAAACGTAACCAAACAAACAAACGGTATTTGTTACTGTAAAACTAGTTACAAGGTGTACTCAAACTTGTGGTGAATTTTTATCTCCCTTTATAGGTGGATGAGACTGCAGGGAAAATCAGGCCCAATGTATAACAGTACAGTCCCCCTTTTTATTTTTTCTGGGAGAATATTGAAGAAATCAGGCCCACTCTTATACAGTATATTTTCTGTGGCAGAAAATGAAAGACAGATGCCACAGACAGGACTGGCAGGGATGCAGATTTGCCAATCTTAATCTCCCACTTGTTTTATTTTTTTCTGGGAGAATTGTGAAGAAATAAGGGCTACTGTATTTGAGTATATTTTCTGTGGCACAAAATGAAAGACAGATGCCACAGACAAAACTGGCAGTGATGCAGATTTGCCAATCTTAATCTCCCACTTGTTTTTTTTTTTTTGGGGGGGGAGAATTGTGAAGAAATCAGGGGCACTGTATTTGAGTATATTTTCTGTAGCAGAAAATGAAAGACAAAGGCCACAGACAGGACTGGCAGGGATGCAGATTTGCCAATCTTTATCTCCCACTTGTTTTATTTTTTTCTGGGAGAATTGTGAAGAAATCAGTGCCACTGTATTTGAGTATATTTTCTGTGGCACAAAATGAAAGACAGATGCCACAGACAGGACTGGCAGTGATGCAGATTTGCCAATCTTAATCTCCCACTTGTTTTTTTTTTCTGGGAGAATTGTGAAGAAGTCAGGGCCACTGTGTTTGAGTATATTTTCTGTGGCAGAAAATGAAAGACAGATACCACAGACAGGAATGGCACAAATGCAGATTTGCCAATCTTTATCTCGCACTTGTTTTATTTTTTTTTCTGGGAGAATTGTGAAGAAATCAGGGCCACTGTATTTGAGTATATTTTCTGTGGCACAAAATGAAAGACAGATGCCACAGACAGGACTGGCAGTGATGCAGATTTGCCAATCTTTATCTCCCACTTGTTTTATTTTTTTCTCGGAGAATTGTGAAGAAATCAGGGCCACTCTATTTGAGTATATTTTCTGTGGCAGAAAATGAAAGACAGATGCCACAGACAGGACTGGCAGTGATGCAGATTTGCCAATCTTAACCTCCCACTTGTTTTATTTTTTTTTCTGTGAGAATAGTGAAGAAATCAGGGCCACTGTATTTGAGTATATTTTCTGTGGCAGAAAATGAAAGACAGATGCCACAGACAGGACTGGCAGAGATGCAGATTTGCCAATCTTAATCTCCCACTTGTTTTATTTTTTTTTTTCTGGGAGAATTGTGAAGAAATCAGGGCCACTGTATTTGAGTATATTTTCTGTAGCAGAAAATGAAAGACAGATGCCACAGACAGGACTCGCAGGGATGCAGATTTGCCAATCTTAATCTCCCACTTGTTTTTTTTTTATGGGAGAATTGTGAAGAAGTCAGGGCCACTGTAATTGAGTATATTTTCTGTGGCAGAAAATGAAAGACAGATGCCACAGACAGGACTGGCAGTGATGCAGATTTGCCAATCTTAATCTCCCACTTGTTTTATTTTTTCTGGGAGAATTGTGAATAAATCAGGCCCACTGTATTAGAGTATATTTTCTGTGGCAGAAAGTGGCTTGAAGAGATATAACAAAAAAAAAAGGGACTGTACTACAATTACTATCTCCCTAAAGTAATCTCAGAAAAGTATGGCAGACAGCAATAAAAAGGACTGCTCTGCTGCACACAAAAGAATAAAGTGTGGACAAACAAACAAGATAGCTATGCAGAAAGGAAGGAGCAACAGGATTTGTGCTTTGAAAAAAGCAGTTGGTTTGCACAGCGGCGTACAAACAGCAATGCAGCTATCAGGGAGCCTTCTAGGGCAGCCCAATAAGCTACAGAGCTGATGAACAAAAATCTTGCCTCCACTGTCCTTGCAAACAAAAGTTGGTGTTGGACAGTGGAAATCGCTACAGCACAAGCGGTTTGGGGGTTAATGTACCCTGCCTAACACTATTCCTGCTTCTGACGAAGCTGCAGCAACTTCTCCCTGTGCTCAGATCAGCAGCAGTAAGATGGCGGTCGGCGTGCAAGCCCCTTTATAGCCCCTGTGACGCCGCAGAAAGCAAGCCAATCACTGCAATGCCCTTCTCTAAGATGGTGGGGACCAGGACCTATGTCATCACGCTGCCCACACTCTGTGTCCACTTTCATTGGCTGAGAAATGGCACTGAACGCATCATAGAAATGCGACTTTGTCGCGAAGGTCGCCAACCGCGTGGCCGACCCCACACAGGGATCGGGTCAGGTTTCATGAAACCCGACTTTGCCAAAAGTCGGCGACTTATGAAAATGACCGATCCGTTTCGCTCAACCCTAGTCGTTAGCATTAGAATCTGATACATTTTCAAGAATTATAAATGGATCTTAAGATGAAAACCTACCACTGATTATAAGCTGACAAAGGTGAAAGTGATGGTGAAGAGTTTGTAGCAGTTGTGAAATGAAAATATACCTGTATGAAGGGAAAAAAGTGAGTGTTAGATTATTTTCATGTTTAACTGCCAGCCACTTTATTATTATTATTATTATTATTATTATTATTATTATTATTGCGCCATTTATTCCATAGCGCTTTATATGTGAGAAGGGGTATACATAATAAAAAACAAGCACAATAATCTTAAACGATACAAGTCACGACTGGTACATGAGGAGAGAGGACCCTGTCCGCGAGGGCTCACAATCATGAGATTGATTAAAATTTTTAATCAATGCAATAAATATTTTGAAAGAATAAAGAGCTAGTCAGCATGACTAAAATTAAAATGTATAAATAAGTTGCATATTTTAGTAATGTTCAGCTAATGCATAAAAAGTATTCTGTGGGAATCTAATGTGTGATAAAAGTTTTAAAGTTTTTAATAGAAAACTGTAGCTTTAACCCCTTAACGACCGCCGATACGCCTTTTAACGGCGGGCGCTAAGGGTACTTAAACCACAGCGCCATTAATTAACGGCACCGTGGAAAAAGTGAATAGCGCCCCCCAGAGTCGGATTTTCTCCGGGGTCTCAGCTGCCGGGGGCAGCCGAGACCCCAGAGAACATGATTCGGGTTTTTTTTTACCGACCCCGCTTTTGCGATCACCGGTAATTAACCGTTTACCGGCGATCGCAAAAAAAACCCGTGATTTCCCTTTTAATTTCTCTGTCCTTTGATGTGATCGCACATCAGAGGACAGAGAAATGGGGTCCCCAATAGCCCCCCAATACTCAACTGTCTCCCCCGATGCTCCTCGTGGCTCCCGATGGGCGACCTCCGTTATGACCTGTTGGTCAGGACAATAATGGACCTGGTGGTTAAGAGCACACGGAATGACCTGATAGTTACTGATAATAAAGGACGAGCTCTGGGACGTGGGAACTCTGCTGACCGCAATCCCTAATCCTATCAAACACACTAGAAATAGCCGTGGATTGCGCCTAACGCTCCCTATGCAACTCGGCACAGCCTAAGGAACTAGCTAGCCCTGAAGATAGAAAAATAAAGCCTACCTTGCCTCAGAGAAATTCCCCAAAGGAAAAGGCAGCCCCCACATATAATGACTGTGAGTAAAGATGAAAATACAAACACAGAGATGAAATAGATTTAGCAAAGTGAGGCCCGACTTACTGAACAGACCGAGGATAGGAAAGGTTACTTTGCGGTCAGCACAAAAACCTACAAAAAGACCACGCAGAGGGCGCAAAAAAAGACCCTCCGGTGGCGCTCCCTCTGCGTCCCAGAGCTTCCAGCAAGCAAGACAACAATAAAAATAGCAAGCTGGACAGAAAAATAGCAAACCAAAGAAATACAAGCTGGAACTTAGCTTCTGCTGGGAAGACAGGTCACAAGAAAGATCCAGGAGTGAACTAGACCAATACTGGAACATTGACAGGTGACATGGAGCAAAGATCTAAGTGGAGTTAAATAGAGCAGCAGCTAACGAATTAACCTCATCACCTGTGGAAGGAAACTCAGAAACACCCACCAGAGGAAGTCCATGGACAGAACCAGCCGAAGTACCATTCATGACCACAGGAGGGAGCCCGACAACAGAATTCGCAACAGTACCCCCCCCCCCCCCCTTGAGGAGGGGTTGCCGAACCCTCACCAGAGCCCCCAGGCCGACCAGGATGAGCCAAATGAAAGGCACGAACCAGATCGGCAGCATGAACATCAGAGGCAAAAACCCAGGAATTATCTTCCTGACCATAACCCTTCCACTTGACCAGGTACTGGAGTTTCTGTCTCGAGAATCCAAAATCTTGTCCACCACATACTCCAACTCCCCCTCAACCAACACCAGGGCAGGAGGATCAACGGATGGAACCACAGGCGCCACGTATCTCCGCAATAACGACCTATGGAACACATTATGGATGGCAAAAGAGCAGGAAGGGCCAAATGAAATGACACAGGATTGATAACCTCAGAAATCTTATATGGACCAATGAAATGAGGCTTAAACTTAGGAGAGGAAACCTTCATAGGAACATAACGAGACGACAACCAAACCAAATCCCCAACACGAAGTCGGGGACCCACACAGCACCGGCGGTTAGCGAAACGTTGAGCCTTCTCCTGGGACAATGTCAAATTGTCCAACACATGAGTCCAAATCTGCTGCAACCTATCCACCACAGTATCTACACCAGGACAGTCCGAAGACTCAACCTGCCCTGAAGAGAAACGAGGATGGAAACCAGAATTGCAGAAAAACGGCGAAACCAAAGTAGCCGAGCTGGCCCGATTATTAAGGGGGAACTCAGCCAACGGCAAAAAGGACACCCAATCATCCTGATCAGCAGAAACAAAGCATCTCAGATATGTTTCCAAAGTTTGATTAGTTCGTTCGGTTTGGCCATTTGTCTGAGGATGGAAAGCTGAGGAAAAAGACAAATCAATGCCCATCCTAGCACAAAAGGATCGCCAAAACCTCGAAACAAACTGGGAACCTCTGTCAGAAACGATGTTCTCCGGGATACCATGTAAACGAACCACATGCTGGAAAAATAATGGCACCAAATCAGAGGAGGAAGGCAATTTAGACAAAGGTAACAAATGGACCATCTTAGAAAAGCAATCACAAACCACCCAAATGACTGATATCTTTTGAGAGACGGGGAGATCCGAAATAAAATCCATAGAAATATGCGTCCAGGGCCTCTTCGGGACCGGCAAGGGCAAAAGCAACCCACTGGCACGAGAACAGCAGGGCTTAGCCCGAGCACAAGTCCCACAGGACTGCACAAAAGAACGCACATCCCGTGACAAAGACGGCCACCAGAAGGATCTAGCCACCAAATATCTGGTACCATAGATTCCAGGATGCCCAGCCAACACTGAACAATGAATCTCAGAGATAACTCTACTAGTCCATCTATCAGGGACAAACAGTTTCTCCGCTGGGCAACGGTCAGGTCTATCAGCCTGAAATTTTTGCAGCACCCGCCGCAAATCAGGGGAGATGGCAGACAAAATTACCATCTCTTTGAGAATACCCGCCGGCTCAGGAACACCCGGAGAGTCAGGTACAAAACTCCTTGACAGGGCATCAGCCTTCACATTCTTAGAGCCCGGAAGGTACGAAATCGCAAAATCAAAACGGGAGAAAAATAACGACCATCGAGCCTGTCTCGGATTCAACCGCTTGGCAGACTCAAGATAAGTCAAATTCTTGTGATCTGTCAAGACCACCACTAGATGCTTGGCTCCTTCCAGCCAATGACGCCACTCCTCGAATGCCCCCTTCATGGCCAACAACTCATGATTACCAACATCATAGTTACGCTCAGCAGGCGAAAACTTCCTGGAAAAGAAAGCACATGGCTTCATCACCGAGCCATCAGAACTTCTTTGCGACAAAACAGCCCCTGCTCCAATCTCAGAAGTATCAACCTCAACCTGAAACGGGAGCGAAACATCTGGCTGGCACAACACAGGGGCAGAAGAAAAGCGACGCTTCAACTCCTGAAAAGCCTCTACAGCTGCAGAAGACCAATTGACCACATCAGCACCCTTCTTGGTCAAATCAGTCAACGGTTTAGCAACAGTAGAAAAATTAGCGATGAAGCACCGATAAAAATTAGCAAAGCCCAGGAACTTTTGCAGGCTCTTCACAGATGTCGGCTGAGTCCAATCGTAAATGGCCTGGACTTTAACAGGGTCCATCTCGATAGTAGAAGGGGAAAAAATGATCCCCAAAAATGAAACCTTCTGAACTCCAAAGAGACACTTTGACCCCTTCACAAACAAGGAATTCGCACGAAGGACCTGGAACACCATTCTGACCTGTGTTGTGAATTCTGTGGTCAAGCTCCCTCCTGTGGTCATGAGTGGTACTGCGGCTGGTTCTGTCTGTGAGCTTCCTTTGGTGGATGTGAGTGGGGCTGCGGCTTCTGAGTTTCCTTCCTCAGGTGACGAGGTTAAGTCGTTAGGTGCTGCTCTATTTAACTCCACCTAGTTCTTTGTTCCTTGCCTCCAGTCAATGTTCCAGTATTGGTCTTGCTCTCTCCTGGATCGTTCTTGTTGCCTGTCTGCCCGGCATAAGCTAAGTTTTGCTGGTGTTACTTTTGTTTGCTATTTTTTCTGTCCAGCTTGCTATATTGGTTTTTCTTGCTTGCTGGAAGCTCTGAGACGCAGAGGGAGCACCTCCGTACCGTTAGTCGGTACGGAGGGTCTTTTTGCGCCCTCTGCGTGGTTGTTTGTAGGCTTTTGTGTTGACCGCAAAGCTATCTTTCCTATCCTCGGTCTATTCAGTAAGTCGGGCCTCACTTTGCTAAAATCTATTTCATCTCTGTGTTTGTATTTTCATCTTTACTCACAGTCATTATATGTGGGGGGCTGCCTTTTCCTTTGGGGAATTTCCCTGAGGCTAGGTAGGCTTATTTTTCTATCTTCAGGGCTAGCTACTTTCTCAGGCTGTGCCCGAGGCGCCTAGGTCTGGTCAGGAGCGCTCCACGGCTACGTCTAGTGTGGTATGATTGGATTACGGATTGCGGTCAGCAGAGTTCCCACGTCTCAGAGCTCGTCCTATGTTATTAGTAACTATCAGGTCACTTTGTGTGCTCTTAACCACTAGATCATTCTGGTTCTGAATCACCAGTTCATAACAGACCTGCTTCACATGAGACTCCCAATCATCCGAAAAGACCAAAATATCGTCCAAATACACAATCAGGAATTTATCCAGTTACTCTCGGAAGATGTCATGCATAAAGGACTGAAATACTGATGGAGCATTGGAAAGCCCGAATGGCATAACCAGGTACTCAAAATGGCCCTCGGGCGTAATAAATGCTGTTTTCCATTCATCGCCTTGTTTAATACGCACAAGATTATACGCCCCTCGAAGATCTATCTTGGTGAACCAACTAGCCCCTTTAGTACGAGCAAACAAATCAGACAGCAACGGCAAAGGATACTGAAATTTGACTGTAATTTTATTAAGAAGGCGGTAATCAATACAAGGTCTCAAAGAACCATCCTTCTTGGCCACAAAAAAGAACTCTGCTCCTAACGGTGATGACGACGGGCGAATATGGCCTTTCTCCAAGGACTCCTTTATATAAATTGAACAATCGGCCCTTAGGAAACTTACTACCAGGAATCAAATTAATTGCACAATTGCAATCCCTATGAGGAGGTAGGGCACTGGCTTTGGGCTCATCAAATACATCCCGATAATCCGACAAAAACTCTGGAACTTCAGAAGGAGTGAAAGACGAAATAGACAAAAATGGAACATCACCATGTACCCCCTGGCAACCCCAGCTGGACACAGTCATAAATTTCCAGTCCAATACTGGATTATGAACCTGTAGCCATGGCAACCCCAAAACGACCACATCATGCAGATTATGCAACACCAGAAAGCGGATATCCTCCTGATGTGCAGGAGCCATGCACATTGTCAATTGGGTCCAGTACTGAGGCTTATTCTTGGCCAAAGGCGTAGCATCAATTCCTCTCAATGGAATAGGATACTGCACGGGCTCCAAGAAAAAACCACAGCGCCTAGCATACTCCAAGTCCATCAAATTCAGGGCAGCGCCTGAATCCACAAATGCCATAACAGAATAGGATGACAAATAGCAAATCAGAGTAACAGACAATAGAAATTTAGACTGTACCGTACCAATGGTGGCAGACCTAGCGAACCGCTTAGTGCGCTTAGGACAATCGGAGATAGCATGAGTGGAATCACCACAGTAAAAACATAGCCCATTCCGACGTCTGTGTTCTTGCCGTTCAGCTCTGGTCAAAGTCCTATCACATTGCATGGGCTCAGGCCCATGCTCAGATAGTACCGCCAAATGGTGCACAGCTTTACGCTCACGCAGGCGTCGATCGATCTGAATGGCCAAGGACATAGACTCATTCAGACCAGCAGGCATGGGAAACCCCACCATGACATCCTTAAGGGCTTCAGAGAGACCCTTTCTGAAGATTGCTGCCAGGGCACATTCATTCCACTGAGTGAGCACAGACCACTTTCTAAACTTCTGACAATATATCTCCACTTCATCCTGACCCTGACACAGAGCCAGCAAGATTTTCTCTGCCTGATCCACTGAATTAGGTTCGTCATAAAGCAATCCAAGCGCCAGGAAAAACGCATCAACATCACGCAATGCCGGATCTCTTGGCGCAAGGGAAAATGCCCAGACTTGAGGGTCACCACGTAACAAAGAAATAATGATCTTTACTTGTTGAACAGGGTCACCTGAGGAGCGAGGTTTCAAGGCAAGAAACAATTTACAATTATTTTTGAAATTCAAGAACTTAGATCTATCACCAAAAAACAAATCAGGAATTGGAATCCTAGGCTCTGACATCGGATTCTGAACCACAAAATTTTGAATGTTTTGTACCCTTGTAGTGAGATTATCCATCCAAGAGGACAGACCTTGAATGTCCATGTTTACACCAGTGTCCTGAACCACCCAGAGGTAAAGGGGAAAAGAGAGACAAAACACACTGCAAAGAAAAAAAAAATGGTCTCAGAACTTCTCTTATCCCTCTATTGAGATGCATTAGTACTTTGGGCCACCTGTACTGTTATGACCTGGTGGTCAGGACAATAATGGACCTGGTGGTTAAGAGCACACGGAATGACCTGATAGCTACTGATAATAAAGGACGAGCTCTGGGACGTGGGAACTCTGCTGACCGCAATCCCTAATCCTATCAAACACACTAGAAATAGCCGTGGATTGCGCCTAACGCTCCCTATGCAACTCGGCACAGCGTAAGGAACTAGCTAGCCCTGAAGATAGAAAAATAAAGCCTACCTTACCTCAGAGAAATTCCCCAAAGGAAAAGGCAGCCCCCCACATATAATGACTGTGAGTAAAGATGAAAATACAAACACAGAGATGAAATAGATTTAGCAAAGTGAGGCCCAACTTACTGAACAGACCGAGGATAGGAAAGGTTACTTTGCGGTCAGCACAAAAACCTACAAAAAGACCACGCAGAGGGCGCAAAAAAAGACCCTCCGCACCGACTCACGGTGCTGAGGCGCTCCCTCTGCGTCCCAGAGCTTCCAGCAAGCAAGACAACAATAAAAATAGCAAGCTGGACAGAAAAATAGCAAACCAAAGAAATACAAGCTGGAACTTAGCTTCTGCTGGGAAGACAGGTCACAAGAACGATCCAGGAGTGAACTAGACCAATACTGGAACATTGACAGGTGGCATGGAGCAAAGATCTAAGTGGAGTTAAATAGAGCAGCAGCTAACGAATTAACCTCGTCACCTGTGGAAGTAAACTCAGAAACGTTTTTTTGTGCTGACGGTCCGCCAAAACACAACTGATGCAGTGCACGACGGACGCGACGTGTGGCCATCCGTCGAGATCCGTCAGCAATACAAGTCTATGGGCAAAAAACGCATCCTGCGGGCACATTTGCAGGATCCTTTTTTTGTCCAAAACGACGGATAGCAACGGATGCCAAACGCAAGTGTGAAAGTAGCCTTAGGGCTAGGGTTAGGGTTGGGGCTAAAGTTAGGGCTAGGGTTAGGGTTGGGGCTAAATTTAGGGTTAGAGTAGGGATTAGGGTTAGGGTTTGGATTAGGGTTGGTATTAGGGTTACGCTTGGGATTAGGGTTAGGTTTGGGATTAGGGTTAAGGTTAGGGTTGTGATTAGGGGTGTATTGGGATTAGGGTTAGGTTTGAGGTTAGGGTTTTGATTAGGGTTATGGTTAGGGTTGACATTAGGGTTGTTTTGGGGTAAGGGTTGTGATTATCGTTAGGGTTAGTGATTAGGATTATGGTTCGGGTTGGAATTAGGGTTAGGGGTGTGTTGGGGTTATGGTTGGAGCTAGAATTGGGGGGTTTCCACTGTTTAGGTACGTCAGGGGGTCTCCAAACACGACAGCCAATTTTGCGCTCAAAAAGTCAAATGGTGCTCCCTCCCTTCTGAGCTCTGCCGTGCGCCCAAACAGTTGGTTACCCCCACATATGGGACATTAGCGTACTCGGGATAAATTAGACAACAACTTTTGGGGTCCAATTTCTCCTGTTACCCTTGTGAAAATAAAAACTTGGGGGCTACAAAATCTTTTTTGTGGAAAATAAAATATTTTTTATTTTTATGACTCTGCATTATAAACTTCTGTGAAGCACTTGGGCTTTCGAAGTTCTCACCACACATCTAGATAATTTCCTTGGGGGGTCTAGTTTCCAAAATGGGGTCACTTGTAGGGGGTTACTACTGTTTAGGTACATCAGGGGCTCTGCACTCGCAACATTACGCCCACAGACCATTCTATCAAAGTCTGCATTCCAAAACGGCGCTCCTTCCTTTCCGAGCTGTGCCGTGCGCCCAAACAGTGGTTTACCCCCACATATGGCACATCAGTGTACTCAGGATAAATTGGACAACAACTATTGTGGTCCAATTTCTCCTGTTATCCTTGTGAAAATAAAAACTTGGGGGCTACAATATCTTTTTTGTGGAAAAAAAATATTTTTTATTTTCATGACTCTGCATTCTAAACTTCTGTGAAGCACTTGGGCATTCGAAGTTCTCACCACACATCTAGATAAGTTCCTTGGGGGGTCTATTTTCCAAAATAGGGTCACTTGTAGGGGGTTACTACTGTTTAGGTACATCAGGGGCTCTGCAATCGCAACATAACGCCCGCAGACCATTCTATCAAAGTCTGCATTCCAAAACAGCGCTCCTTCCTTCCGAGCTGTGCCGTGCGCCCAAACAGTGGTTTTACTCCCACATATTGGGTACCATCATACTCATGACAAATTGGACAACAACTTTTGGTGTCTGATTTATCTTGTTACCCTTGTGAAAATAAGAACTTGGGGGCTAAAAAAAACCTTTTTTGTGGAAAAAAAAATATTTTTTATTTTCACGACTCTGCATTATAAACTTCTGTGAAGCACCTGGGGGTTTAAAGTGCTCACCACACATCTAAATAAGTTCCTTAAGGGGTCTAGTTTCCAAAATGGGGTCACTTGTGGGGGGTTTCCACTGTTTAGGCACATCAGGGGCTCTCTAAACGCGACATGGCGTCCGATCTCAATTCCAGACAATTCTACATTGAAAAAGTAAAACGGCACTCCTTCTCTTCCAAGCTTTGCGGTGCGCCCAAACAGTGGTTTACCCCCACATATTGGGTATCGACGTACTCAGGAGAAATTGCACTACAACTTTTATGGTCTAATTTCTCCTGTTACCAATGGGAAAATAAAAATTTGTGGGCGAAAAGATCATTTTTGTGTAAACAAATGCGATTTTTTATTTTCACGGCTCTACGTTATAAACTTCTGTGAAGTTCTTGGGGGTTCAAAGTGCTCACCACACATCTAGATAAGTTCCTTAAGGGGTCTAGTTTCCAACATGTTGTCACTTGTGGGGGGTTTCCTCTGTTTAGGCACATCAGGGGCTCTCTAAACGTGACATGGCGTCCAATCTCAATTCCAGCCAATTCTGCATTGAAAAAGTTAAACGACGCTCCTTCACTTCCAAGTTCTGCTGTGCGCCCAAAAAGTGGTTTACCCCCACATGTGGGGTATTGGCATATTCAGGAGAAAT